>NC_092122.1:13851370-13879766 GCF_045679555.1 Salvelinus alpinus
GAGGGGGTACTGGCTGGGGTAGTGAGTATGTGAGAGGGGGTACTGGCTGGGGTAATGAGTGTAGGAGAGGGGGTACTGGCTGGGGTAGTGAGCACACGAGAGGGGGTGCTGGCTGGGGTAGTGGGTGTACGAGAGGGGGTGCTGGCTGGGGTAGTGGGTGTAGGAGAGGGGGTACTGGCTGGGGTAATGAGTGTAGGAGAGGGGGTACTGGCTGGGGTAGTGAGAGTACGAGAGGGGGTACTGGCTGGGGTAGTGAGCACACGAGAGGGGGTGCTGGCTGGGGTAGTGAGTGTGCGAGAGAGGTTTGCAAATGAGCGATTGAAATCTGGGCCTAGGGTGGTATCCACCAATTGAGAACTTGGGGCTGGCTTCATGGGAGATTGACTGAATATCAATGGGGCTTGGCCAGGTTTTGGGCAAGACTCATGGACTAAACACGAAGTGGGACGAGAATCGGTTGGATTAGAGGAAGTAGTGGCTGCAGTTTTAGATGGACTCAAAGTGGATGGAACACTCTTCGATGTGGTAGCAGCAGCTGTGGCTTGAATCCGGTTGGATGTTGGGGTCAAGGAAGTGGATTGGATAGAGACAGTCTTGGGTGGAGCTGGAGCCAAAGAGGACAAGTGCAAGACGCCATCATCGTATTTGATGAGGAACTCGGGGTACACCTGGTGTTTTTCAAAAACAACATATATGGATGGGTTCAGGACATTGTCCACACAGCTGTCATAGAGATTCGGGCTTCCCTCGCCTTTTGGAGGGGGGCGACGGAGGTCCGAGTTCCCCCGTGTGTAGTCGCCAACAAGCACCCGACAAGCAAACATGGACCTCACTCCTGAGTGGCTGGTGTAGCTGTGTGAGTACTTGGCATCCCTGGCAAAGTAACTCCCTTAAACAAACAGAGAAGATCATCAGTAAAACAAAATGACAGACTATAATGAGATCATGACTGCTTCTAAAATCTGACTACACTTCTGACAGTTGGTTAACATGAGGTACCTTCGCCATACACAGTTCCATTGGTTCCACACAGCCTCCAGTCGAAGTTATCTCTGCAAATGGCGTCTACGTGTTTTGGGTCCGTTCCGTGGAAGAGATGTAGCTCCTTGCTGTTTTTACCCCCATTGTTTTTCTTCATTAAATCTCTTTTCCTGAGAAAGAAGAAATGACCATTAGCTGCTGTTAAGAATTATATTTTTGGACGGTTATTCCCTATTGAAATTTGGCCTCTAGGTACCGTCTGTTAGGCCAGAGGTCACCGTAAAGCAGCTCTCAGTAACTGGTAGCTAGGCCCCTGAGACATAAATTCGGCCATGGGTGTCAATAAGCGATTCAGATGTTTCAAATGTATAGTCTATTCAACCCCAAGGTCTCTGCCCTGATTTAATGCTTTGGCACATGGCACAGAAATGTGAAACAGCAAACAGATAAGGCATGAGTATTTAGGTCAGCTCTCCCCTCTAGAGGGGGAGAGATTTAATGTGGACTTCTTAGAGAAACATGTCTGTCTTCTCATAAGCATATGTCTGTATAGGTCTCTCTTTGTCTAATAAACCTTTAAATATAGGAGCTGTTCACCTTATATTTTGTATATAGCATTTCTACACACCGCTTATCCATAATCACATTCAAGCCAGGGTTTACTTAGCATTTTGGAAGTAACATGCTAGGATTGTGTGTGAGAGTTGATGTAAACATACCACTGGAAGACTTCCCAGAGGTCCCTGTTTTGGACCCTCTCGATGCTGGTGATTTGGAAGCCCCTCATGGTGTTGTTGAAAAGTCTCTGGACCTTCTGATAGTCCCTGTCAGAACTCAGAAGAGTGACTGTCTGCAGGAGGGGGAAACAAAAAGGTTGTCACAGCTGAAACCAAATGAAAAGCAATTTTAAACAGTAGATTTCCCTGCAAGCCAAATCAGTAGAATGTCTTGTAAACAAGCAGTGGTGGAAAATGTATCCAATTCTCATACTTGTGTAAAAGTAAATGTACTTTAATAGAAAATGACTCAAGTAAAAGTCACCAAGTAAAATCCTACTTGAGTAAACGTCTAAAAGTATTTAGTTTTAAATATACAAAGTATTAAAAGTAAATGTAATTATCAAAATAATAATTTAAAGTTCCTTATACAGTGCCTTCGGAAAGTATTCAGACTTCTTGACTTTTTCCACATTTTGTTACGTTAGACAATAATTCTAAAATGTATTCAATATTTTTTTTCCTCAGCAAGTACACACAATACCCCATAATAACAAAGTGAAAATAGGTTTTTACAAATGTTTGCACATTTATTAAAAAGAAAAATACCTTATTTACATAAGTATTCAGACCCTTTGCTATGACAATTGAGCTCAGGTGCATCCGGTTTCCATTGATCATCCTTAATGTTTCTACAACTTGATTGGAGCCCACCTGTGGTAAATTCAATTGATGGACATGATTTGGAAAGGCACACACCTGTCTAAAAAAGATCCCACAGTTGACAGTGCATGGCTGAGCAAAAACCAAGCCATGAGGTTGAAGGAATTGTCCATAGAGCTCCGAGACAGGATTGTGTCGAGGCACAGATCTGGGCAAGGGTACCAAAAAATGCCTGCAGCATTGAAGGTCCCTAATAACACAGTGGCCTCCATCATTCTTAAATGGAAGAAGTTTGGAACCACCAAGACTCTTCCTAGGGCTGGCCGCCCGGTCAAACGGAGAAAGGCCTTGGTCAGGGAGGTGACCAAGAACCCAATGGTCACTCTGACAGAGCTCTAGAGTTCCTCTGTGAAGATGGGAGAAACTTCCAGAAGGACAACCATCTCTGCAGCACTCCACCAATCAGGCCTTTGTGGTAGAGTGGCCAGACGGAAGCTACTCCTCAGTAAAAGGCACATGATGGCCCGCTTGGAGTTTGCCAAAAAGCACCTAAAGACTCTCAGACCATGAGAAACAAGATTATCTGGTCTGATGAAACCAAGATTGAACTCTTTGGCCTGAATGCCAAACATCACGTATGGAAGAAACCTGGCACCATCCCTACAGTGAAGCATGGTGGTGCCAACATCATGCTGTGGGGATGTTTTTCAGCGGCAGGGACTGGGAGACTATTCAGAATCAAGGGAAAGATGAATGGAGCAAAGTACAGAGAGATCCTTGATGAAAACCTGCTCCAGAGTGCTCAGGACCTCAGACTGGGGCAAAAGTTCACCTTCCAACAGGACAAGGTGCTTAGGGTCCCTAAGCACACAGCTAAGACAATGCAGGAGTGGCTTCGGGACAAGTCTCTGAATGTCCTTGAGTGGACCAGCCTGGACTTGAATCCGATCTAACATCTCTAGAGACCTGAAAATAACTGTGTAGTAATGCTTCCCATCCAACCTGACAGAGCTTGAGAGGATCTGCAGAGAAGAATGGGAGAAAGTCCCCAAATACTGGTGTGCCAACCTTGTAACGTCCTACCCTAGAAGACTTGAGGCTGTAAATCGCTGCCAAAGGTGCTTCAACAAAGTACCGAGTCTGAATACTTAAGTAAAATGTGATATTTCCATTTTTTATTTTTAATAAATTAGCAAACATTTCTAAAAACCTGTTTTTGCTTTGACATTATGGGGTATTGTGTGTAGATTGAGAAACATATATATATTTTAGAATAAGGATGTAACATAACAAAATGTGGAAAAAGGGGTCTGAATATTTTCTGAAGGCACCGTATAGAGCAAACCAGACGGCATAATTGTCTTGTTTTTTTAAATGTATGGATAGCCAGGGGCACACTCCAACACTCAGAAATAATTTACAAACAAAGCATGTGTTTAGTGAGTCAGCCAGATCAGAGGCAGTAAGGATGACCAGGGATGTTCTCTTGATAGTTGTGTGAATTAGACCATTTTCCTGACCTGCTAAGCATTCCAAATCTAAAGAGTACTTTTGGGTGTCAGGGAAAATGTATGGACTAAAAAAGTACATAATTTTCTTTAGGAATGTAGTAAAGTAAAAGTGGTCAAAAATATAGATAGTAAAGAACTTTACGCCACTGTAAACAAGTTACCCTGTATCCAATGTCAGGTATCGCAGACTTGTCCCAAAATCCAGGAACAGCTCTGAAATTCTGAGAGGGGTTGCGTGGTCCATTTCGCCTGAAAATATATATTGATATACAACACAAAGAAAAAAAGTAGTTCATTTGAAAATCTCTTAGTTCTCAACTTAAATACTCAATGGAAAATAAATCCCTCTTGTTTGCGATACAAAACACCACGTCTTGTCTTTACTGTTCGGTTCTAAATAACCCAAGAAGAAATTAACGGACAACTATAAAAGCTCAAACCAAGTTTATTCAACCAAAGGGTCAGACAGCTGAACAGACCAACTATTCACACAAGCACTGGTATTTAACCCTTTCTCCTATGCGGAGTCTGTCAGCAATCAAGAGTGTCTATTAGGTAAATATAGAAATGGCTCGATTCAGAACATATACCCATTCTCAGTCCATTCCCATTCATACATTACCTGCTTCTTGCAGCTTGTGCGTCCACAGTTGAAACAAAGACAGGACGTCGTCTGACCATCCTTATAGTACCAAATCTTTCGTTATATTGCGTCATGTCTGTAATTACAATAAGAACCATTTGAACCAGCATCCTTACAGTTACCGTTCAACATCTCTGACATCTAGGCTACCTGCTGCCGATTTTAGTACTAGAATTTGAGGCGTATAAGAGTAGCCTTTTTTACTAACTAACTTGTGCAAAGCGCTTATAACTCAAATATATTATTATTATTACAGAAGGATGTTTTTCAAGAGTTTGAAATGTGTTACCTCTGAAATTCAGCTCATAAGACTGCTGGCCTGCAGTGAACTTCACCACAGCACTTTGATCCTCCTGGAACCTTTTCTCAAGGTCTTCACTGGTGATGGATGACAATCTGTGCATCTCTTTCTGTGATTTATAGAAAAAAACTCAAATTCAAGGGAAATAACAGTTTACTATCTCTATTATTGTCCTCGTAACACATCAGCCTGTTTGAGTGTTTTACACCACTTACGATGGATGCGTACTGGACCCATTTGCCGTACTCGTCCTCCCAGAACCACGCCCACTCTGTGGTGAGTACGAATGTGGGCTCGGTCACAGAGGAAACTGTGGAGAGACGGCGAACTTCACTGAATCCAAGGCTCATGGAGTCGAAATCCACACAGTCTGATCCCTCACTGTGAAGGCATAAGAAAATGTCAATGAAAAAAAAATATATATATATATTGTACCTTATTCACAGTTTGACATACTTTTGCTAGTTAAAGGTAGACTCAGGGAAATGACATTGCCACGAGCAGCACCGCAGATATTGAGATGAGCGAGATGCAGGACAGTCACACACAGTACTAAATCTGCACGGGTTTGCTTCATGCTGTTACAATGTGGAAGCCAAGGGACCAAAACATCGGGGAAGTTGAGTCTCGCGCTTCAACCCACTATGCTGTTCATTTTCTGCATCTATGTAATTTCGCTGAGTCTACCTTTAAGTATGACATAACAACATACTGTACCTGTGTATCTTAGAAGGGTCACAGAAGTCTCTCTCGATTGCTTCGTTTTCTGGCAGAGCTGACCAAGTCTTTCCATCGTTCACTTCCCACTTGTAGGGCATTTTGAAGTGGACTCTCCAGCATTTCTCTGAAAGCCATTCGTTTGCAGTGAGTATCATTGTTGCACCTGGGTAACAGCCTGATTTGTCCCTGAATTGTGGTTTCACAGGGTTTGTATTGTGTATCTACTGACAACCTTGAAAGTTATAGATAAACTCATATCCTCATATGATCACTCGGCTACACATGCCTCTCTCGAATGTCAATATGACTTGTCTACTGCTGTTTTGGTTAGTTCTTATTGTTTTATTTCACTGTAGAGCCCCCAGTCCCGCTCAACATGCCTTAGATAGCTCTTTTGTCCCACCCCCCACACATGCGGAGACCTCATCTGGCTTAACTTGTGCCTCCAGAGACACAACCTCTCTCAACGTCATTCAATGCCTAGGTTTACCTCCACTGTACTCACATCCTACCATACCCTTGTCTGTACATTATGCCCTGAATCTATTCTACCACGCCCAGAAATCTGCTCCTTTTATTCTCTGTACCCAACGCACTAGACGACCAGTACTTATAGCCTTTAGCCGTACCCTTATCCTACTCCTCCTCTGTTCCTCTGGTGATGTAGAGGTTAACCCAGGCTCTGTGGCCCCCAGCACTACACCTATTCCCTAGGCGCTCTCATTTGTTGACTTCTGTAACCGTAAAAGCCTTGGTTTCATGCATGTTAACATCAGAAGCCTCCTCCCCAAGTTTGTTTTATTCACTGCTTTAGCACACTCCGCCAACCCTGATGTCCTGGCCGTGTCTGAATCCTGGCTTAGGAAGGCCACCAAAAATGCTGAAATTTCCATCCCCAACTACAACATTTCCCGCCAAGATATAACTGCCAAAGGGGGCAGAGATCTGCAGAGTTCTGTCATACACTGCTCAAAAAAATAAAGGGAACACTTAAACAACACAATGTAACTTCAAGTCAATCACACTTCTGTGAAATCAAACTGTCCACTTAGGAAGCAACACTGATTGACAATACATTTCACATGCTGTTGTGCAAATGGAATAGACAACAGGTGGAAATTATAAGCAATTAGCAAGACACCCCCAATAAAGGAGTGGTTCTGCAGGTGGTGACCACAGACCACTTCTCAGTTCCTATGCTTCCTGGCTGATGTTTTGGTCACTTTTGAATGCTGGCGGTGCTTTCACTCTAGTGGTAGCATGAGACGGAGTCTACAACCCACACAAGTGGCTCAGGTAGTGCAGCTCATCCAGGATGGCACATCAATGTGAGCTGTGGCAAGAAGGTTTGCTGTGTCTGTCAGCGTAGTGTCCAGAGCGTGGAGGCGCTACCAGGAGACAGGCCAGTACATCAGGAGACGTGGAGGAGGCCGTAGGAGGGCAACAACCCAGCAGCAGGACCGCTACCTCCGCCTTTGTGCAAGGAGGAGCACTGCCAGAGCCCTGCAAAATGACCTCCAGCAAGCCACAAATGTGCATGTGTCTGCTCAAATGGTCAGAAACAGACTCCATGAGGGTGGTATGAGGGCCCAACGTCCACAGGTGGGGGTTGTGCTTACAGCCCAACACCGTGCAGGACGTTTGGCATTTGCCAGAGAACACCAAGATTGGCAAAGTCGCCACTGGCGCCCTGTGCTCTTCACAGTTGAAAGCAGGTTCACACTGAGCACATGTGACAGACGTGACAGAGTCTGGAGACGCCGTGGAGAACGTTCTGCTGCCTGCAACATCCTCCAGCATGACCGGTTTGGCGGTGGGTCAGTCATGGTGTGGGGTGGCATTTCCTTGGGGGGCCGCACAGCCCTCCATGTGCTCGCCAGAGGTAGCCTGACTGCCATTAGGTACCGAGATGAGATCCTCAGACCCCTTGTGAGACCATATGCTGGTGCGGTTGGCCCTGGGTTCCTCCTAATGCAAGACAATGCTAGACCTCATGTGGCTGGAGTGTGTCAGCAGTTCCTGCAAGAGGAAGGCATTGATGCTATGGACTGGCCCGCCCGTTCCCCAGACCTGAATCCAATTGAGCACATCTGGGACATCATGTCTCGCTCCATCCACCAACGCCAAGTTGCACCACAGGCTGTCCAGGAGTTGGCGGATGCTTTAGTCCAGGTCTGGGAGGAGATCCCTCAGGAGACCATCCGCCACCTCATCAGGAGCATGCCCAGGCGTTGTAGGGAGGTCATACAGGCACGTGGAGGCCACACACACTACTGAGCCTCATTTCGACTTGTTTTAAGGACATTACATCAAAGTTGGATCAGCCTGTAGTGTGGTTTTCCACTTTAATTTTGAGTGTGACTCCAAATCCAGACCTCCATGGGTTGATAAATTTGATTTCCATTGATAATTTTTGTGTGATTTTGTTGTCAGCACATTCAACTATGTAAAGAAAAAAGTATTTAATAAGAATATTTCATTCATTCAGATCTAGGATGTGTTATTTTAGTGTTCCCTTTATTTTTTTGAGCAGTGTACTATCCAGGTCTGTGCCCAAACAGAGCTTCTACTTTTAAAAATCCACCTTTCCAGAAATGTCTCTCACTGTTGCCACTTGTTATTAGCCCCCGACTGTGCTCTGGACACCATATGTGAATTGATTGCCCCCCATCTATCTTCAGAGTTCATACTGTTAGGTGACCTAAACTGGGATATGCTTAACACCCTGACCGTCCTACAATCTAAGCTAGATGCCCTCAATCTCACGCAAATGATCAAGGAACCTACCAGGTACAACCCTAAATTCATAAACATTGGCACCCTCATAGATCCTGACCAACTTGCCCTCTAAATACACCTCTGCTGTCTTCAACCAGGATCTCAGCGATCACTGCCTGCGTCCGTTATGGGTCCGCGGTCAAACAACCACCCCTTATCATTGTCAAACGCTCCCTAAAACACTTCAGCGAGCAGGCCTGTCTAATCGACCTGGCCCAGGTATCCTGGAAGTATATTGACCTCATCCCGTCAGTAGAGAATGCCTGGTTGTTCTCTAAAAGTGCATTCCTCACCATCTTAAATAATCATGCCCCGTTCAAAAAATGTAGAACTAAGCACAGATATAGCCCTTGGTTCACTCCAGACTTGACTGCCCTTGACCAGCACAAAAACATCCTGTGGCGTAATGCATTAGCATCAAACAGCCCCCGCGATATGCAACTTTTTAGGGAAGTCAAGAACCAATATAAAACAGTCAGATAGGAAAGCTAAGGCTAGCTTTTTCAAATAGAAATGTGCATCCTGTAGCACTAATTCCAAAAAGTTTTGGGACACTGTAAAGTCCATGGAGAATAAAAGCACCTCCTCCCAGCAGCCCACTGCACTGAGGCTAGGAAACACTGTCACCACCGATAAATCTACGACAATCGAGAATTTCAATAAGCATTTTTCTACAGCTGGCCATGCTTTCCACCTGGCTACCCCTAACCAGGAAAATCACCCCCCCAGCAGCAACTTGCCCAAGCCCCCCCTGCTTCTCCTTCACCCAAATCCAGATAGCTGATGTTCTGAAAGAGCTGCAAAATCTGGATCCCTACAAATCAGCTGGGCTAGACAATCTGGACCCTCTCTAAAATTATCTGCCCGAAATTGTTGCAACCCCTATTACTAACCTGTTCAACCGCTCTTTAGTATTGTCTGAGATCCCCACAGATTGGAAAGCTGCCGCGGTCATCCACCTCTTCAAAGGGAGAGACACTCTAGAACCAAACTGTTATAGACCTATATCCATCCTGCCTTTTCTAAAGTCTTCAAAAGCCAAGTTAACAAACAGATCTCTGACCATTTCGAATCCTTCTCCGCTGTGCAATCCGGTTTCCGAGCTGGTCACGGGTGCACCTCAGCCACGCTCAAGGTCCTAAACGATATCATAACCGCCATCGATAAAAGACAGTACTGTGCAGCCGTCTTCATCGACCTGGCCAAGGCTTTCGACTGTGTCAATCACCACATTCTTATCGGCAGACTCAATAGCCTTGGTTTCTCTAATGACTGCCTCGCCTGGTTCACCAACTACTTCTCAGATAGAGTTTAGTGTGTCAAATTCAATTCTGGGTTAAATTCTCGGGCCGACTCTTCTCTGTATATATCAATGATGTCGCTCTTGCTGCTGATATTCTCTGATCCACCTCTACGCAGATGACACCATTCTGTATACATCTGGCCCTTCTTTGGACACTGTTAAAACCTCCAAACGAGCTTCAATGCCATATAACACTCCTTCCGTGGCCTCCAACTGCTCTTAAATGCTAGTAAAACTAAACACATGCTCTTCAACCGATTGCTGCCCACACCGCCCGCCCGACTAGCATCACTACTCTGGACGTTCTGACTTAGAATATGTGGACAACTACAAATACCTAGGTGTCTGGTTAGACTGTAAACTCTCCTTCCAGACTCACATTAAGCATCTCCAATCCAAAATGTAATCTAGAATCGGCTTCCTATTTCGCAACAAAGCCTCCTTCACTCATGCTGCCAAACATACCCTCGTAAAACTGACTATCCTACCGATCCTTGACTTCAGCGATGCCATTTACAAAATAGCCTCCAACACTCTACTCAGCAAATTGGATGTAGTCTATCACAGTGCCATCCGTTTTGTCACCAAAGCCCCATATACTACCCACCACTGCGACTTGTATGCTCTCGTTGGCTGGCCCTCACTACATATCCGTCAACAAACCCACTGGCTCCAGGTCATCTATAAGTCTTGCTAGGTAAAGCCCAGCTTTATCTCAGCTCACGGGTCACCATAGCAACACCCACCCGTAACACACGCTCCAGTAGGTACATTTCACTGGTCATCCCCAAAGCCAACACCTCCTTTGGCCGCCTTTCCTTCCAGTTCTCTGCTGTCAATGATTGGAACGAAATGCAATTTTATTTTTATTTTTTTATCACTGAAGCTGGAGACTTATATCTCCCTCTCTAACTTTAAGCATCAGCTGTCAGAGCAGCTTACCAATCACTGTACCTGTACACGGCCCATCTGTAAATAGCACACCCAACTACCCTCATCCCCATATTGTTATATTTTGTTGTTGCTCTTTTGCACCCCAGTATCTCTACTTGCACGTCATCATCTGCACATCTATCACTCCAGTGTTAATGCGGAATTGTAATTATTTTGCCACTATGGCCTAATTATTGCCTTACCTCCCTAAATCTGACTACATTGCACACATATTTTTCTATTGTGTTAATGACTGTACATCTGTTTATTCCATGTGTAACTCTGTGTTGTTGTTTTTGTCGCACTGCTTGGCTTTATCTTGGCCAAGTCGTAGTTGTAAATGAGAACTTATTCTCAACTGGCCTATCTGCTGAAATAAAATAAAATAAAAAATAATAATATCCGGCCGGCTGCCATAGCTTCTGCCTGAGTAAAAACAGGGCAAAGCCCTTGTCGGCGTTTTGCCAAAGCAAATCCTCCAGACACTGCCTCCACACACAATATCTTTCTCGTTAAATGTACCTCCTTGTTTGCAGTCCCCCTTGACAAAGAACAGGCAGATCTCATTCCTCACTGTAAACAAACAACAAATAAATAAACACACATTTAGTTAAATGAAATCAAAGTTGGCAACAGGGTTGGGGTCAATCCCATTTAAATTCAGAAAGTAAACCAAATTCCAATTCTACATTTTCCTCACTAGCTAGGTTTCCATCCAAACTATATGCATATTTTTCCACCTGAGACGTGTTTCCATCAAATTGAACTGTTGTGGATAAAAGGCTGTGCATGATGACATAGTGCACATAAAAATTACTTTTGTGGTTGAATTCCCATGTACCAAATATATTTTGGGCCGTTATATAGCTTATGTGCCCAAATACAGTGTGGGTATGGCTTACATGATGAGATTATTATGGACAAAAGAGCAAGATCACTTTTATTTGTCGAATGGCAGCCAAGCATTGATGATCATGTCACCAGAATAAAACCCTCAATGTTTATTGGAAAGGAGCATCAAGCGCATCATCTTGCACTTTCATATTAAATCAATATTTTTTAATAAAATGTTTTCCACCACCATTTCTCACATAATTAATTTTACAGACCAAAAAATCCCACCTATTTTGTTTGGTCGACATTAAGTTTACCCAGAAATGTTCTGTTTCAGGCCCGTCATTAAACATTTTATCCAATATGTACTTTACTTGCATAAAAAGGTTGGATGAAAACCTGGTTATTGAAGATAATTGGAATGTTAGTGTTCTTCCTGAATTGACTGGTCTGGAATTGAAATGTAATTGACACCAACCCTGGATGGCAAGCAAGTCCATCGAGGAATACTTCCAAGTAACTATAGAAGTTAAATATAGTGACTGTTCTGAAACATTATTCCCCAATGAACACAACTCTGCTGTTTGCTCCTGCAGCCATCTACCTGTATTTCCCGGAGGATAGCTCTGGGGCCTGTTGACGGAAGCAGCACTGCCGGCACCTTCACTCTTCATGGCCTGGATGTTCCGGTAGGTGGACAACATGGACACCATTAGATCGTTAGGCACTCCCCTCTGCTGCAGAGTCCTTTGTGGGTGGGGTTCGAAGAAGTCATGACACCTGTTGCAGTCGGCTCCAGAGGAACAGGTTCCTCTGATGTACCTGTCACACACATGAAGTCTTGTACACCCCTCCTGATCCGGGCAGTTGCCATAAGGCCCGGCGCCTTTGTTATAAGAGCTGCACACCTGAAAAAGTGAGTGAAAAGGCTTTTAAAATACTTGTTTACCATACCATTGTTGTATAAATGCAAGAAAGCATGAGATGAACGAGCTAGTCAAAATATGCAGACATCTTCATCAGTCATACAACACACACCATCCACTAATCCACATCAGCAGTTAGAGACAAATATAATAAAAAAAAATATGAACAAATATGAAAAATAAAATACTATAAAAACAAAAACGAGGAGAACGGTTGGTTACCGGTGGAAGGAGAGAGTTGTCATTTTGTAACAACAACTGCCGGATTTCTTGTCTACTCAGCGTCTCAAGTTTATACTCTCTTAAAACTCTGGAGTTGTGTTCAGAGTTCAGGTCATGACCGAAGCGGCATGTCCGTCTGAAGTCAAAGTAGCAAAAAAACAGGTCAATAATAATACAAATTACTATTCAGTTTGCAGAACAAATTTAACTAACTAAACCCCATAGAATTATATACAGCTCATGCTGTAGTCCTGGGCTGAAATATCTTAAAATGTGAAAAACTAAATAAACAACGACCGTATTTGTAATGAGACATTTATTCACACCATATGACTGGAGGAAATTCAATGAATATGTAAGAATTCATTTGTAGGCAGTTTAACGTAACACTTCTGGTCCAACATAGCGTATGGCTGCATAATAATAATACAAGCAAATTATGCTTACCTTCCCCTACTATTCTTACAGTCCCCAAATAAATAAAATTTACACAGGTGTAAATCATTGCAGCCATCACATTGCTGAGCCTTGCAGCGTCTAACCTTAGTTTTCGCAATAATGCTTTTGTTTCCATTGCACAACGCGATAGAAAATTCCTCGTTTTCATCAAGGGCACAGATAACATCTTCCCCGCACCCAATATCTGCCAGATCCGCATAATCTAGTGCTCCCTGGTGATAGCAAATTACTTTTAATAAATATTGCTGATCCATCTCGCAATGACTTGCACAACTGTTGTGCCTGGTCCAGGACAGGCTACCGCCACACCACAGAGTTTCTAAACCAGAGGCGCTACATCGCGAGACTAAAGGGAACGCTTGTGAAACAGACCAAGCAGACCAGGCCGGGGTTTGAAGTGAAATATGCTTCCTTAGTTCTTAATTTTCTATAAATCTAAAGGCATAACCTATACTCGAGCCAATGCCGTAAGTAGTTGAATATGTTATTACTCAGAACTCGTGAAAGTGACAAACTGACACGTTTTCATTTTCGTCAAAAACAACTTTATATCGAAGGAGTGCCTTTGAGTTGACGGCCTGTACATGCGCAGTTAGGCGCGAAACGACCTTTTTTGCGCATGAGTTTAGCTAGCCAACGTCGCCATGACATCGCATACAAGCGTGATCTGGGATTTCTATTGGAGAAGAGGTTTTTGCCTATCTTCATACTGAACTGTCTTTGGCTACACCCTTGCTTACTCATTTGTGACGAAAGAAAAACGAAACTAAGGCAAAGGCCAAAGGGGACACACACGCACACACAATTAATTGTATAAATTGGATTACCCCAGAGCCATATATGGATAATTATATGGATACATGATTAGTGCTTTTTGAGGTCGGTTCGGTTTTGGTTTGATTATTTACAAAATAATCACGGTTTTCGATTTTGGTTTCTGTTATTTTTTTAAAACATGAAATGAACTATGCATTAATGCTAGAACAACACAGAATAAAACAATTAATAAAAGTCCCATGATGATAGTGACTGCCCATTTACTGCTTATCATTATTAATTATTATTCGACAATTTATTCACATTAGTTTATAAATATTTCAGTTGTTGTGCATATTACATTTGTTTTATTTGATGACATTATTTAATCCATATCATCTCATTTCTACAGAGCTGCTGCCTATGGTGTCTGACAAAATCACAATTATAGTAGTTCCTCAAAGTAAAAGAGGCATACATTTGGCTGCTGAATATCAACTATCAATCTCTTAGATCATGTATTTTCAGGTAGAGATACTTTGCGTAGCAACTGCTATCTATCCTTCTCGATCATGCATTCTTCTGTCTCTTTTATGTAGCAAGCATAAAAGAAACACGGACAAGCAGGCGTGCAATGGATTATGGTCATTGTAGTTCATTACCATGTTTTCTGCACTACACTATGTATACTAAACAACAATATAAACGCAACATGTTTATAAAATTACGGGTTTTACTTTTTAATTACTGTTTATATTTTTAGTTTTTCCCTCACTCAACTTTTTTTCATTCAACTTTTTCACTCCAGACGCTTTATCTGGACATGGTTCGTCAGGACCTCCAACAGCTAAGTAGTATCATTAACATGATGCCTTCTAATTGCAGTCGCTGTAATCATAATATACAGGAGAACGATCGCCTTACGGCGAGGATAGCTGTGCTGCAAGCCCAGCTTCAGACGCAATCGTTAAGCAAGGGTAATTTCAGTGTAGGAAAGGATGAAACAGCGTCTGTGCCACCAGTAAGTACAGATAGTAGTATAAATCCCCTTGCACGGTCCCCGCAGCCGGACAACTTTCTCATGGCTTCTGGAAGGAAATGCTGTAGGAATGCTCAACCGGTGTCGCTCATTCAGCCGACAGAAACTTTCAACAGGTTCTCCCCATTAAGCAGCGAGTCGGAGTCAGAGGCCGAGCCTTCTCTGGTCTCTACTCCTCCCGTTACGGGGTCTGAGACGACGAAGCCTCCCACCATTAGCTCTGACAAATTGAAAACCCTAATCATTGGCGACTCCATTACCCGCAGTATTAGACTTAAAACTAATCATCCAGCGATCATACACTGTTTACCAGGGGGCAGGGCTACCGATGTTAAAGCTAATCTGAAAACGGTGCTGGCTAAAGCTAAAACTGGCGAGTGTAGAGAGTATAGGGATATTGTTATCCACGTCGGTGTGAAGGATGGTTTTGTTCTCTTTTTAACAAAAATATATGCCTTATAGAAATAGGACATGTTAATCACAAAACATAGCGTGACTGCAGAAAAGCTGTTGTTAATCTAGGGTGTCGACTGTGTTAAGATTTATGTTTATGCATAATAGCCTGTTAGCATATTGTTTGGACATGAATATTGTTTTGTTACACACACACACAAACAATACAGAGGGGGGTGTGTGTGTGTAGGTGTAAGGACTGACCAGCACAGGCCATAAAAGCTGTGGACAGTCTGGAGAGGGGAGGGGTGCATCTCTCTAGGCCAACCAAGAGGTTAGAATACTGGACAATACCATATTAGGAACTGTTTTAGTGTAGAATCGACAGACACAAGACGGATCTAATCTACCCAGCAACCAGATGTGGACAAAAGGAACGCGCCAAGGGGCGTGGACAAATCCGAGGGCCAGCAAAGGCGGGGCAAAGTCTAAACCACGCCCAGCCTCTACTGTGATAGGCCAACAGACGCGTTGGAACTACGTCATTACGGTATAAGAACAGCTGTTTACGTACTAGCCTGCCAGTTCCCTGTTAACCCTGCGTGGTGATACAGCGAACCCGTATATACGAAAATTGCATTTGCCATTCATTGTTTGCGGTAATTAAACATAATTAAAGAAAGTTAGCAGACCTTGCTTTTTATTTATCCTTACACCGGATGTGTTACACGCAGCGTTCACAACTGTGCAAACCACAAGGTTGAGACAAGATAGAAAAATGCTGAATAACAAGAAAACAGGAACTGAGGAATGTGTAGAAACCAACAACTCAGGTCAATCTTCACAAACACCATTCCGGACATCTGAATCCTGAGTGCTGTGGGGCTGGGACCAGTCTGGGCACCACCGATAGGCTAGCAAGTTTAAACCATGCTAAGCCTCTACTGTGACAGGCCAACTCTAAAGTTGGACCTACCTCTGTCACAGTATAAAAGAAGATGCCTGTATTATTTCAGTCAGTTCTCTGCTTTACCCTGCGTGGTGATACAGTGAACCCGTATATATGAAAATTGCATTTACCATTTATCGCTTCTGTTAAATAAAAACTCTTAAAGTATATTCGGTGACTCTGAATCACATTTTATCCTGATACCAGATTCGATTGACGCAACCCTTTACATCGGCACCAACAACGTTAGGATGAAACAGTCAGAGGTCACCAAGCGCAACATAGCTTCAGTGTGTAAATCAGCTAAAAAGATGTGTCGTCATCGAGTAATTGTCTCTGGCCTCTCCCAGTTAGGGGGAGTGATGAGCTCTACAGCAGAGTCTCACAACTCAATCGCTGGTACCTCTCTGGACCACCCATCCCGGATCCGGGATAACTGTCATCAAAAACGCTGACTAGCATAGCCTAGCCTAGTGCCACAGGGATATAATATAATTTCATGAAATCACAAATCCAATACAGCAAATGAAAGATAAACATCTTGTGAATCCAGCCAACATGTACGATTTTTAAAATGTTTTACAGCGAAATCACAACATATATTTATGTTAGCTCACCACCATATCCCAAAAAACACAGCCATTTTTTCACAGGAAAGATAGCTTTCACAAAACACACAAATAGAGATAAAATTAATCACTAACCTTTGAACAACTTCATCAGATGACAGTCATATGACATCATGTTATACAATACATTTATGTTTTGTTCGATTATGTGCATATTTATAGCCAGAAATCGTGGTTTTACATTGGCGCCATGTTCAGAAATGGCTCCAAAATAGCGAAAGTAATTACAGATAGCAACGTGAAATACAGAAATACTCATCTTAAACTTTGATGAAAGATACATGTTTAACATATAATTAAAGATACACTGGTTCTTAATGCAACCGCTGTGTTAGATTAAAAAAATAACTTTAGTAAAAAGCACAGCATGCAATAATCTGAGACAGCGCTCAGCCATACTCCGCCATGTTGGAGTCAACAGAAATACGAAATTACATCATAAATATTCCCTTACCTTTGATGATCTTTCATCAGAATGCAGTGCCAGGAATCCTAGTTCCACAATAAATCGTTTTTTTGTTTTATAATGTCCATTACTTCTGTCAAATTAGCAACTTTGGCTAGCATGTGTAGTTCACGTGTCCATCGAACTTTACGCAAATTAACGAAAACTTCAAAAAGTGATATTACAAATTTAATAAACTGGTCAAACTCAGTTGAGAATCAATCTTCAGGATGTTTTTCTCATATATATCCAATAACGTCCCAAACGGAGCATTTCTTCATGTCTATCTAACGCAGTGCAGACAAAGACATCACATTCCCTCTGTGTGTGGCTAAGAACTGGCAATCTGCCTGACCTGTCACTCCAAAGGCTCTCATCCGGTCCCACATGAAGCTATATGCTTCATTCCACGTTCTACTGCCTGTTGACATCTAGTGGAAGGCGTATGAAGTGCATACAGATCCATAAATATAAGGCAATTGAATAGGCGATGCCTTTCACAGCAACCCATTTCAGAATTTTCACTTCCTGTTTGGAATTTTGCCTGCCATATGAGTTCTGTTTTACTCACAGATATAATTCAAACAGTTTTAGAAACTTCAGAGTGTTTTCTATCCAATAGTAATAATAATATGCATATCATATGATCTAGGACAGAGTACGAGGCCGTTTAATTTGGGCACAAATTCATCCAAAAGTGAAAATGTCGCCCCCTATACCTAAGAAGTTTAAAACTGTTTTCTGCCCCTCCCAAAAGATAGAATTTGTAGATAATTGGCTCTCTTTCTGGGACTCACCCAAAAACAGGACCAAGCCTGGCCTGTTGAGGAGTGACGGACTCCATCCGAGCTGGAGGTGTGCTCTCATCTTATCTACGAACATAGACAGGGCTCTAACTCCCCTAGCTCCACAATGAAATAGGGTGCAGGCCAGGCAGCAGGCTGTTAGCCAGCCTGCCAGATTAGTGGAGTCTGCTTCTAGCACAGCCAGTGTTGTCAGCTCAGCTATCCCCATTGAGACCGTGTCTGTGCCTCGGCCTAGGTTGGGCAAAACTAAACATGGCGGTGTTCGCCTTAGCAATCTCACTAGAATAAAGACCTCCATTCCTGCCATTATTGAAAGAGATCGTGATACCTCACATCTCAAAATAGGGCTACTTAATGTTAGATCCCTCACTTCAAAGGCAGTTGTAGTCAATGAACTAATCACTGATCATAATCTTGATGTGATTGGCCTGACTGAAACATGGCTTAAGCCTGATGAATTTACTGTGTTAAATGAGGCCTCACCTCCTGGTTACACTAGTGGCCATATCCCCCCCGCATCCCGCAAAGGTGGAGGTGTTGCTAACATTTACGATAGCAAATTTCAATTTACAAAACCCCCCCGGCGTTTTCATCTTTTGAGCTTCTAGTCATGAAATCTATGCAGCCTACTCAATCACTTTTTATAGATACTGTTTACAGGCCTCCTGGGCCATATACAGCGTTCCTCACTGAGTTCCCTGAATTCCTATCGGACCTTGTAGTCATAGCAGATAATATTCAAATTTTTGGTGACTTTAATATTCACATGGAAAAGTCCACAGACTCACTCCAAAAGCCTTTCGGAGCCATCATCGACTCAGTGGGTTTTATCCAACATGTCTCCGGACTTACTCACTGCCACAGTCATACTCTGGACCTAGTATTGTCCCATGGAATAAATGTTGTGGATCTTAATGTTTTTCCTCATAATCCTGGACTATCGGACCACCATTTTATTACGTTTGCAATCGCAACAAATAATCTGCTCAGACCCCAACCAAGGAGCATCAAAAGTCGTGCTATAAATTCTCAGACAACCCAAAGATTCCTTGATGCCCTTCCAGACTCCCTCTGCCTACCCAAGGACGTCAGAGGACAAAAATCAGTTAACCACCTAACTGAGGAACTCAATTTAACCTTGCGCAATACCCTAGATGCAGTTGCATCCCTAAAAACTAAAAACATTTGTCATAAGAAACTAGCTCCCTGGTATACAGAAAATACCCGAGCTCCGAAGCAAGCTTCCAGACAATTGGAACGGAAATGGCGCCACACCAAACTGGAAGTCTTCCGACTAGCTTGGAAAGACAGTACCGTGCAGTATCGAAGAGCCCTCACTACTGCTCGATCATCCTATTTTTCCAACTTAATTGAGGAAAATAAGAACAATCCAAATTTTATTTTTGATACTGTCGCCAAGCTAACTAAAAAGCAGCATTCCCCAAGAGAGGATGGCTTTCACTTCAGCAGTAATAAATTCATGAACTTCTTTGAGGAAAAGATCATGATCATTAGAAAGCAAATTACGGACTCCTCTTTAAATCTGCGTATTCCTCCAAAGCTCAGTTGTCCTGAGTCTGCACAACTCTGCCAGGACCTAGGATCAAGGGAGACACTCAAGTGTTTTAGTACTATATCCCTTGACACAATGATGAAAATAATCATGGCCTCTAAACCTTCAAGCTGCATACTGGAACCTATTCCAACTAAACTACTGAAAGAGCTGCTTCCTGTGCTTGGCCCTCCTATGTTAAACATAATAAACAGCTCTCTATCCACCGGATGTGTACCAAACTCACTAAAAGTGGCAGTAATAAAGCCTCTTTTGAAGAAGCCAAACCTTGACCCAGAAAATATAAAAAACTATCGGCCTATATCGAATCTCCCATTCCTCTCTCCCATTCCATTTTTTGAAAAAGCTGTTGCGCAGCAACTCACTGCCTTCCTGAAGACAAACAATGTATACGAAATGCTTCAGTCTGCTTTTAGACCCCATCATAGCACTGAGACTGCACTTGTGAAGGTGGTAAATGACCTTTTAATGGCGTCAGACCGAGGCTCTGCATCTGTCCTCGTGCTCCTAGACCTTAGTGCTGCCTTTGATACCATCGATCACCACATTCTTTTGGAGAGATTGGAAACCCAAATTGGTCTACACGGACAAGTTCTGGCCTGGTTTAGATCTTATCTGTCGGAAAGATATCTGTTTGTCTCTGTGAATGGTTTGTCCTCTGACAAATCAACTGTAAATTTCGGTGTTCCTCAAGGTTCCGTTTTAGGACAACTATTGTCTTCACTATATATTTTACCTCTTGGGGATGTCATTCGAAAACATAATGTTAACTTTCACTGCTATGCGGATGACACACAGCTGTACATTTCGATGAAACATGGTGAAGCCCCAAAATTGCCCTCGCTGGAAGCCTGTGTTTCAGACATAAGGAAGTGGATGGCTGCAAACGTTCTACTTTTAAACTCAGACAAAACAGAGATGCTTGTTCTAGGTTCCAAGAAACAAAGAGATCTTCTGTTGAATCTGACAATTAATCTTGATGGTTGTACAGTCGTCTCAAATAAAACTGTGAAGGACCTCGGTGTTACTCTGGACCCTGATCTCTCTTTTGACGAACATATCAAGACTGTTTCAAGGACAGCTTTTTTCCATTTACGTAACATTGCAAAAATCAGAAATTTTCTGTCCAAAAATGATGCAGAAAAATGAATCCATGCTTTTGTTACTTCTAGGTTAGACTACTGCAATGCTCTACTTTCTGGCTACCCTGATAAAGCACTAAATAAACTCAGTTAGTGCTAAATACGGCTGCTAGAATCCTGACTAGAACCAACAAATTTGATCATATTACTCCAGTGCTAGCTTCCCTACACTGGCTTCCTGTTAAGGCAAGGGCTGATTTCAAGGTTTTACTGTTAACCTATAAAGCGTTACATGGGCTTGCTCCTACCTATCTTTCCGAGTTGGTCCTGCCGTACATACCTATACGTACGCTACGGTCACAAGACGCAGGCCTCCTAATTGTCCCTAGAATTTCTAAGCAAACAGCGGGAGGCAGGGCTTTCTCCTATAGATCTCCATTTTTATGGAACGGTCTGCCTACCCATGTGAGAGACGCAGACTCGGTCTCAACCTTTAAGTCTTTACTGAAGACTTATCTCTTCAGTAGGTCATATGATTGAGTGTAGTCTGGCCCAGGAGTGTGAAGGTGAACGGAAAGGCTCTGGAGCAACGAACCGCCCTTGCTGTCTCTGCCTGGACGGTTCCCCTCTCTCCACTGGGATTCTCTGCCTCTAAACCTATTACAGGGGCTGAGTCACTGGCTTACTGGTGCTCTTCCATGCCATCCCTAGGAGGGGTGCGTCACATGATTGGGTTGAGTCACTGACGTGGTCTTCCTGTCTGGGTTGGCGCCCCCCCCTTGGTTTGTGCTGTGGTGGAGATCTTTGTGGGCTATACTCGGCCTTGTCTCAGGATTGTAAGTTGGTGGTTGAAGATATCCCTCTAGTGGTGTGGGGGCTGTGCTTTGGCAAAGTGGGTGGGGTTATATCCTTCCTGTTTGGCCCTGTCCGGGGGTTTCTTCTGATGGGGCCACAGTGTCTCCTGACCACTCCTGTCTCAGCCTCCAGTATTTATGCTGCAGTAGTTTATGTGTCGGGGGGATAGGGTCAGTTGGTTATACCTGGAGTACTTCTCCTATCTTATCCAGTGTCCTGTGTGAATTTAAGTATGCTCTCTCTAATTCTCTCGTTCTCTCTTTCTTTCTCTCTCTCGGAGAACCTGAGCCCTAGGACCATACGTCACGGCAAACCGGGCATGATGACTCCTTGCTGTCCCCAGTCCGCCTGGCCTTGCTGCTATTCCAGTTTCAGCTGTTCTGCCTGCGGTTATGGAACTCCTACCTGTCCCAGACCTGCTGTTTTCAACTCTTAATGATCGGCTATGAAAAGCCAACTGATATTTATTCCTGATTATTATTTGACCATGCTTGTCATTTATGAACATTTTGAAAATATTGGCTCTCTCTAATTCTCTCCTTCTCTCTTTCTTTCTCTCTCTCGGAGGACCTGAGCCCTAGGACCATACGTCACGGCAAACCGGGCATGATGACTCCTTGCTGTCCCCAGTCCGCCTGGCCTTGCTGCTATTCCAGTTTCAGCTGTTCTGCCTGCGGTTATGGAACCCCTACCTGTCCCAGAACTGCTGTTTTCAACTCTTAATGATCGGCTATGAAAAGCCAACTGATATTTATTCCTGATTATTATTTGACCATGCTTGTCATTTATGAACATTTTGAAAATCTTGGCTCTCTCTAATTCTCTCTTTCTTTCTTTCTCTCGGAGGACCTGAGCCCTAGGACCATACGTCAGGACTACCGGGCATGATGACTCCTTGCTGTCCCCAGTCCACCTGGCCTTGCTGCTATTCCAGTTTCAACTGTTCTGCCTGCGGTTATGGAACCGCCACCTGTCCCAGACCTATCAATTTACTTTTGATACTTAAGTATATTTAGAACCAAATACTTTTAGACTTTTACTCAAGTAGTATTTTACTGCGTAACTTTTACTTGAGTAACTTTCTATTAAGGTATCTATACTTTTAGAGAGGTTAACCCAGGCCCTGTAGCCCCCAGTTCCACTCCTATTCCCCAGGCGCTATCATTTGTTGACTTCTGTAACCGTAAAAGCCTTGGTTTCATGCATGTTAACATCAGAAGCCTCCTCCCTAAGTTTATTTCTCTTCACTGCTTTAGCACACTCCGACAACCCTGATGTCCTAGCCGTGTCTGAATCCTGGCTTAGGAAGGCCACTAAAAATTCTTACATTTCCATCCCCAACTACAACATTTTCCGCCAAGATAGAACTGCCAAAGGGGGCGGAGTTGCAATCTACCGCAGAGATAGCCTGCAGAGTTCTGTCATACTATCCAGGTCTGTGCCATAACTGTTTGAGCTTCTACTTTTAAAAATCCACCTTTCCAGAAATAAGTCTCTCACTATTGCCACCTTTTATAGACCCCCCTCAGCTCACAGCTGTGTATATGTGAATTGATTGCCCCCCATTTATCTTCAGAGTTCATACTGTTAGGTGACCTAAACTGAGATATGCTTAACACCCCGGCCGTCCTACAATCTATGCTAGATGCCCTCAATCTCACACAAATTATCATGGAACCTACCAGGTACAACCCTAAATCCGTAAACACGGGCACCCTCATAGATATCATCCTAACCAACTTGCCCTCTAAATACACCTCTGCTGTCTTCAACCAGGATCTCAGAGATCACTGCCTCATTACCTTAAATAAGCATGCCCCATTCAAGAAATGTAGAACTAAGAACAGATATAGCCTTTGGTTCACTCCAGACCTGACTGCCCTTGACCAGCACAAAAACATCCTGTGGTGTACTGCATTAGCATCGAATAGCCCCTGCGATATGCAACTTTTCAGGGAAGTTAGGAACCAATATACACAGGCAGTTAGGAAAGCAAAGGCTAGCTTTTTCAAACAGAAATGTGCATCCTGTAGCACTAATTTCAAAAAGTTCTGGGACACTGTAAAGTCCATGGAGAATGAGAGCACCTCCACCCAGCTGCCCACTGCACTGAGGCTAGGAAACACTGTCACTACCGATAAATCCACGATAATTGAGAATTTCAATAAGCATTTTTCTATGGCTGGCCCTGCTTTCCACCTGGCTACCCCTACCCTGGCCAACAGCTCTGCACCCCCCACAGCAACTTGCCCAAACCTCCCCCATTTCTCCTTCACCTGAATCCAGATAGCTGATGTTCTGAAAGAGCTGCAAAATCTGGACCCCTACAAATCAGCTGGGCTAGACAATCTGGACCCTCTCTTTCTAAAATTATCCGCCGCAATTGTTGCAACCCCTATTACTAACCTGTTCAACCTCTCTTTCATATCTTCTGAGATCCCCAAAGATTGGAAAGCTGCCGCGGTCATCCACCTCTTCAAAGTGGGAGACACTCTAGACCCAAACTGCTACAGACCTATATCTATCCAACCCTGCCTTTCTAAGGTCTTCGAAAGCCAAGTTAACAAACAGATCACCGACCATTTAGTATCCCACCGTACCTTCCCCACTAGGCAATCTGGTTTCCGAGCTGGTCATGGGTGCACCTCAGCCACACTCAAGGTCCTAAACGATATCATAACCGCCATCGATAAAATACAATACCGTGCAGCCGTATTCATCGACCTGGCCAAGGCTTTCGACTCTGTCAATCACTGCATTCTTATCGGCAGACTCAACAGCCTTGGTTTCTCAAATGACTGCCTCGCCTGTTTCACCAACTACTTCTCAGACAGAGTTCAGTGTGCCAAATCGGTGGGACTGTTGTCCGGACCTCGGGCAGTCTCTATGAGGGTGCCACAGGGTTCAATTCTCGGGCCGACTCTTTTCTCTGTATATATCAATGATGTCGCTCTTGCCGCTGATGATTCTCTGATCCACCTCTACGCAGACGACACCATTCTGTATACTTCTGGCCCTTCTTTGGACACTGTGTTAACAAACCTCCAGATGAGCTTCAATGCCATACAACACTCCTTCCGTGGCGTCCAACTGCTCTTAAATTCAAGTAAAACTAAATGCATGCTCTTTAACCAATCGCTGCCCGCACCTGCCCTCCCATCTAGCATCACTACTCTGGACGGTTCTGACTTAGAATATGTGGACAACTACAAATACCTAGGTGTCTGGTTAGACTCTAAACTCTCCTTCCAGACTCACATTGAGCAGCTCCGATCCAAAATTAAATCTAGAATCGGCTTCCTATTTCGCAACAAAGCATCCTTCACTCATGCTGCCAAACATACCCTCGTAAAACTGTCTATCCTACCGATTCTTGACTTCGGCGATGTCATTTACAAAATAGCCTCCAACACTCTACTCAGCAAATTGGATGCAGTCTGGTCCCATCTGTTTTGTCATCAAGCCCCATATACTACCCACCACTGCGACCTGTATGCTCTCGTTGGCTGGCTCTCGCTTCATATTCGTCGCCAAACCCACTGGCTCCAGGTCATCTATAAGTCTTTGCTCGGTAATGCCCGCCTTATCTCAGCTCACTGGTCACCATAGCAGCACCCACCCGTAGCACGCGCTCCATCAGGTATATTTCATTGGTCACCCCCAAAGCCAATTCCTCTTTGGCCACCTTTCCTTCCAGTTCTCTGCTGCCAATGACTGGAATGAATTGCAAAAAAAAATCACTGAAGCTGGAGACTTATATCTCCCTCACTAACTTTAAGCATCAGCTGTCAGAGCAGCTTACCGATTGCTGCAGCTGTACACAGCCCATCTGTGAATAGCCCATCCAACTACCTAACTCATCCCCATATTTGTTTGAGTTTTTCTGCTCTTTTACAAACCAGTATTTCTACATGCACATCCTCATCTGCACATCTATCACTCCAGTGTTAATTGCTAAATTGTAATTACTTCGTTATTAGGGCCTATTTATTGCCTTACCTCCTTACTTCATATGCACACACTATACAGATTTTTCTTTTGTGTTTTTGACTGTTTGTTTATTCCATGTGTAACTCTGTGTTGTTGTTTTTGTCTCACTGCTTTGCTTTATCTTGGCCAGGTCGCAGTTGAAAATGAGAACTTGTTCTCAACTGGCCTACCTGGTTAAATAAAGGTGAAATAAAATTCCATACAGATAAAACTTACACAGGTGTAAATTGCTGCAGCCACTACATCCATTAGCTCTGCATAACCTCATCTTCGTCTTGGCAACTATCAGTTTGTTTCCCTTAGAGACAGCCCTGGTAAACATCTCCTGATTCCCTAAAACACTTTCCAGGTCATCTTCCATCGTGCTAATGTTGGCACGTAATTCTCCCAGCTCAAAGAACCCATTTTGGGCACAGAGGACCTTGTAGATCAGAGCTGTTGTATCCATGTCAGTCACCATAGGACACCTGGCTGTTGGCCCTCGCAAAACTGTACATATATTGTCAAATCTGAAGTAGAACTTTGCCCTTCATTAACTACAAAACAGGTGACCAGCATGCGACAAAACCATTTCTGACTAAATGAAACTTACAGCATATGTAACCACTCCCCTATTATGAAGGTAGCCAAGTATAACAAACAGGCAATGGAAAACACTAATGACAGAACAAACCCTTTTAAATACTCAAATTGAACTCTGTCCCAGTGGCATTTGGAACCTTCATTTACAGCACAATAGGCCTGTTAGACACACAGGAGCAGCAGTAGTGAGTCATTGATTCAGTTTAATGTCAATAAAAACGATTTTTGTCCCCCAAAAATTACGTTTCTGACATTAGGGTGTTTCCAAATCTCTTAGAAAAGAGTAGGCTTGTCCAAAAAACATCCACAATCAATGATTTTCTGAGTTTATTCAGTTTAAAACACAGACATCAAACTGGTTTCATTTACAAAATGTATGGACTGTGTCAGCAGACCTGAGTAAAGGAAACATGCTCATCAAATTCATTTGTGCAAAATTACAAACGTCTGGTTTGTTGTTAACAGCTTTACTGTTATGTAGCCCTTACAGGTAAAGATACACAGCTATACTACATCTTTGATATGCAAATTAAATGATCATTCATAATTTTAATACATCTTCTTTCTTATTTTCTTTTTTAGAAGTTTGCCATCAAAACATTCTACTTACTGCTCCACCCTGACAAAGGCAAGTTATTGCAGAAGGCATTTGTTTTTTTCTTTGGTGTCCCTCCTTTGAGCTGTTGGAACACTATACAGTGACTCAGGAGGAGATCTAGTGGTGCTTGTTGTGGTAGATAGTGGACGATAGAAGGCACCTGCCGAGGGAGAGAACACCCGAGATGGGTTGCTTGCTGAGGGGGAGAGTGTGCTTGGAGAATTGCTTGACGTGGAGGGGGAAGTGTGTGAGAGAGTTTGTGTGTAAGGTGTGCTCAATGAGTATGAAGGGGATAGTGGGTGAGAGGTACTGCTGGCAGAGAGAGTGTGAGTAGTAGTCGTTGAGCGGGTGTGAGCCAGAGATAGGGTGCCAGTTAAAGGGGAAAGTGCAGGAGACAGGGTGCTGGCTGAGAGAGTGAGTGTAGGAGAGGGGGTGGGGGCTTGGGTAGCGAGTCTAGGAGAGGGGGTACTGGCTGGGGTAGTGAGTATGTGAGAGGGGGTACTGGCTGGGGTAGTGAGTGTAGGAGAGGGGGTACTGGCTGAGGTAGTGAGTGTAGGAGAGGGGGTACTGGCTGGGGTAGTGAGCACACGAGAGGGGGTGCTGGCTGGGGTAGTGAGTGTGCGAGAGAGGTTTGCAAATGAGGGATTGAAATCTGGGCCTAGGGTGGTATCCACCAATTGAGAACTTGGGGCTGGCTTTACAAAATGTGTCAGCAGACCAGAAGTCCCAGAGTAAAGGAAACGTGCTCATCATATTCCTTTTTACTAGTTGAACGTCACAGGAGGCTGCTGAGGGGAGAACGGCTCATAATAATGGCCAAAACGAAGGAAATTGAATGGCATCAAACACCTGGAAACTATGAGTTTGATACCATTCCACCTATTCCACTCCAGTCATTACCACAAGACCGTTCTCCCAAATGAAGGTGTCACCAACCTCCTGTGTTGAACATCATTCTGGTTTGTTGTAAGGGTTGCAAGGGTTTAACACACCAACTATGCATATTTAACATGAAAATGTAATTATCATTCAGAAACACTACAAATTGTCAACAGGTTGAGCTTTGACCACCAAATTGTTTAATTAACTCCTGCACTCTAGATGATGTGATAGTAGCAGATGTGTCAGAAGTAGTGGTCGATGTGGAGTGGTGAGACCCCAAGAGCGTGGAAGAGTCTGTGGAAGTGGGGGTGTATGATGAGTGAGAAGGTGTGTGGTAAGGTGTGCTCAATGAGTATGAAGGGGATAGTGAGTGAGAGGTACTGCTGGCAGGGAGACTGTGAGTAGTGGTCGTTGAGCTGGTGTGAGCCTGAGAGGGTGTGTCAGTTGAACGGGAAAGTGTGCGAGAAGGGGGGCTGGCAGGGGTAGTGAGTGTGCGAAAGGGGCTGGGGGGTTGGAGAGCCAGTCTACGAGAGGCTGTGCTGGCTGGGGTAGTGAATGTATAAGAGGGGGTACTGGCTGGGGTAGTGAATGTATAAGAGGGGGTAATGGCTGGGGTAGTGAATGCACGAAAGGGTGTATTGGCTGGGGTAGTGAGTGTGTGAGAGGGGGTAATGGCTGGGGTAGTGAGCGTACGAGAGGGGGTAATGGCTGGGGTAGTGAATGCACGAAAGGGTGTATTGGCTGGGATAGTGAGCGTACGAGAGGGGGTAATGGCTGGGGTAGTGAGCGTACGAGAGGGGGTAATGGCTGGGTTAGTGAGCGTACGA
>NC_092122.1:13879866-13916649 GCF_045679555.1 Salvelinus alpinus
ACAGAGATGATACAGTACCCAAACAGTCAGGCAATCAAACTCCACTCAAATGAATTTGATCTAAATTAGTTCACTTGAAAATAGCCCTAAAAGTACAGTGAGTCTGCTAAAACACAAATGTACATAACATACACAAATATATACATAATAGCCAGCCTTTTGTTTGGTAAATCATAATGCAAGATGTTCATAACGTCATGAGGTTTTGAACAATTCTCGTTAGAGGATTCACTCAAGCCAATCCCTTTAAAAAGGTTTTGTTAAGTTTAGTGAAAAGGACCTTATGTCACAACACATGTGCACTTACTGTGACATACATGACAAATAACATTCAGATAGTCCATTACACTTAGATTGAATTACCTATACAAAGGTTAAATACATGTCTGATTTCCAACAGAAAACGTAGGATGGATGTTGAGTCCCTTCAGCAATATCCAACAAAGCAACAGTGCCTCTGATAGAATACAGAACCTCTCCAAAAACAACGCAGGAGACAAGAGAGACACAGGTCTTCGTAATTGTTAATACACCTCTTTTCCAAAGTCATTGTTGAGTCATTGCAGCTTTCCTGTGGCACTACAAAACTGTCTTCAGATGATCCCTAATCCAGGCTGCATCACATCCGGCCGTGACTGGGATTCCCATAAGGCGGCACACAATTGGCCCAGCCTCGTCCTGGTCCTCAATTAGAATTTGTTCTTAACTGACTTGCCTAGTTAAATAAAGGTTGAATAAAAATGTTAAAGCAAATGCTTCCCCGTGGTCAGATTGGAATAATACTCAGGTTCAGTTGTGTTGCCCTCGTCTGGCACTGCTCTGCTGTTTTCATGAAGCCCTGGTCAGCCATCATTTGAGAGATCTCTGTATGAATGTGTTCCAGTTCAGTGTTTCCCCTCAGGTCCACTTGGACTGTCACTGCCCCACATGTCGAGGAGGGCTTCAGTCTCCTCAATTCTCAAGGGGAGATCTAGTTCCCATGGTGATGGACAGCTGCCTGATTCTGGAGATCCTGAAATAAAAACAAAAAAAACAAAGGCCCAACGTTGATAGTATAATGTAAGATTAGGAGATTGTCTCCTTACCTGTTTCTTGGACTTGGCCACCTGGGATCTCTCCCATGTCTGTGGCGTCATTTGGTTCCTCAGCCAGAGAGTCACAGGATATATACTTGTTCCTGAATATTTGCACAAACTGATCGTAGAATTTGCACTCCACTTTTTCCCCTCCAATCCTGGGAAAATAGAACATAACATGTGGTTGTTGACACAATGTTTATTCCTCATATCTGGTTAGTTAATGATCTTTGATTTTCTATCATGAGCATGGTGTCGTGTCTTTGGCTATGCCGGATTAAATGATATGACATGCTATTCTATAAAATCCTTTCTCTGTAATTAATATTACCTGATTGAGCTAATCATGTAAATGTAATTAACTAGAAAGTCGGGGCACCACGAAATAATATTTATAGAGCTGTTATCTTCCAAATAAACTCTTAAAGACCTAGTAATATTTTACATCAATAGCAGTCAATATTAATCGTCACCTTATTTCAGTCTCATCTGAAAGTTGTAAATTCTTGGTTATCTTCACGAACCCTGGCTAACAAGTTGAATCAGCAATACAAAATTGGGTTTAATTATTTATTTACAAAATACCTAACTAATCACACAGAATTACATATACACAGAATCAATCATACCTTGATTACAAATTATGTCATAAAGGAAAACGTCCCTAGTGGACAGAACAGATATGACAGCTGGTTACACAAAGAAATGGGGGCTGGGTTTGAGTGAAAGAGCAGGAAGACTGAAGAACAAAGGGAGAAGCGATGTCTCTATCGGGCCGTAGGCAACTACACTATCGTAAATACAGAATCTATGCACTTTAACCTGTCTAGGATGAGAGTGGCGCTAGCGGCACTCCCCCCCCACCCCCACTGAAAAACCAGTGCCGCGAAATTCAAAAAAAATATTTTTTTTAAATATTTAACTTTCACACATTAAAGTCCAATACAGCTAATGAAAGACACAGATCTTGTGAATCCAGTCAACATGTCCGATTTTTTAAATGTTTTACAGGGAAGACACAATATGTAAAGATGTACATCTATTACCTAAAAACACATTAGCATAATCCACCATCTTTTATTTGTCCACCAACACCAGTAGCTATCACCAATTCGGCTAAACTAAGATATTTATAGCCCCTAACCAATAAAAAAACTCATCAGATGACAGTCTGATAACATATTTATGGTATGGGATAGGTTTTGTTAGAAAAAAGTGCATATTTCAGGTAGATATCATAGTTTACAATTGCACCCACCGTCACAAATGGAATAGAAAAACTACTTAGAGCAACGTGTTTACCTACTTACTAATCATCAAACATTTCGTAAAAATACACAGCATACACGAATCGAAAGACACAGATCCTGTGAATACAGACAATATTTCAGATTTTCTAAGTGTCTTACAGCGAAAACACAATAAATCGTTATATTAGCATAGCACATAGCACATAGCAGCCCAGCATTGATTCTAGCCAAAGTGAGCGATAAAAGTAAACATCGCCAAAATATATTAATTTTTTCACTAACCTTCTCAGAATTCTTCAGATGACACTCCTGTAACATCATATTACACAATCCATATAGAGTTTGATCGAAAATGTTTATATTTAGCCACCAAAATCATGGTTAGACAATGTGGAATGTAGCTCAGCTGGTCAGAAAAAGTCTGTGCGCCACTTAGACAGTGATCTACTCTTATACATAAATACTCATAAACGTGACTAAAAAATATAGGGTGGACAGGGATTGATAGACAATTTAATTCTTAATACAATCGCGGAATTACATTTTTTAAATTATCCTTACTTTTCAATACAGCTTGCGCCAAGCGAAGCTACGTCAAAAAACATGGCGTCCGAAGCCACTAAAACTTTTCGACAGAAACACGATTTATCATAATAAAAATGTCCTACTTTGAGCTGTTCTTCCATCGGTATCTTGGGCAAAGGATCCTTTCTTGGGTCCAATCGTCTTTTGGTGGAAAGCTGTCCTCTTGCCATGTGGAAATGCCAACTGCGTTCGGGATGAACTGGAAGCGTGCCCAGCAATTCACAGCCTTTCAGAAATAAATGTCCCAAAATCGCACTAAACGGATATAAATTGCTATAAAACGCTTTAAATTAACTACCTTATGATGTTTTTAACTCCCATAACGAGTAGAAACATGACCCGAGTAATATTACTCCCTCCACTAATGCTTGGAACAGGTGCGGGTCGGTGCCCTCTATGCGCATGACGCAGCTCCAAAAGAATGACTAGGCTCAGGGTTTTTTAATTTATAGTGCCTGTGAACGCGCAATCGACCCGATTCAAATCGTCATCACGTAAAGACATCCAGGGGAAGACGTAAGCAGTGTCCGTATAGTCATAGCAATAACAGTGGCCTTTTAACTGACTCCAGAGCAGTGGCCAAAATTTCTGGAATCTGACTCCATGTCAGGGAAATTGCTGTAGAATGGGCTCTGTTCCACTTAGAGACAAAATTTCAACTCCTATAGAAACTATAGACTGTTTTCTATCCAATAATAATAATAATATGCATATTGTACGATCAAGAACTTTGTGGGAAGCCGTTTCAAAAAATTACACGATTAGCATAAATAGCCACAACAGCGCCCTCATCCCCAACAGGCTAAATTACCGCCCATTTGGAAAAGGAAAACGCAATAAATATTTACTCTGAGCTGCGCTTCAATAGGTTGGTGGTAGATGGAAGGCCGTGTTGCCCAACAGAGTCCTTTGTCCTTTGAAGAGTGACTCTGGTGGTGAACGGGAAACGTTGTAGTGTCGTCGTTCTGTGGTAGACGGGATACTCTGTCTGTCCTCTCCTAGCCCACGTTTTCAGCGGCTGCTGCTAACTCAACGGCTAGGAGGTATCACTTCTGTAGCGAATAAGAGTTCAAAGATCATACCATTCGCAACCAAAGCTCACGCTGAGGTTGGCTTCGTTCTGTAGTTATTATCTGAACCCTTCTGACATCGGATCGTCATCCTAATGTACCCGGAACAGGAAGTTATATTGTCGTCAAGGCTTTATATAGGAAGGGAGAGGAGGGCGTGTTTCATAGTTTATAACCAATGTCTCTTCACGTGTGCGGGCCACTGAGTCGGGCCAAATTCACTCATGAAAACCCAATTCTCACATTTTAGAAGCTAAAATCACATTTCATCACATTTCATCACAAATAATTTCATATTCAAACATTTAAATTGCACAACAATTCCATGTGAATCTGATAACTATAATGTGTAGACTTTTCACTGTACAGTTTATGTCATCCTGTCATTGATGAGAATGTCTCAGATGACAACCGAACTGACATCATATTCATTAAGTACCAACGCATATGTTCAACTGGTTGGATTACCAAAATATGATTCATTTCCCCCCACCTTCTGATGTTCCCAGAATCTCTATGTTAACCCAGGGATTTTCAATAGTCACATCAGTAGGGTAGAGAGAGGGTCAAAAGGGGGGAAAGGTATTTATGACTGTCATAAACCTACCCCCAGGCCAGCGTCATGACAATGGCAAACCTCTAACCTTGAATACACAACTGATCCATCAGTATGGCGTCTTCATAATCAATTCACAATTAAAAATAGTGGTTACCAATTTCAGATCCATATCTTATCCCCCATATCTTACTGTTTGTTTTCGCAGAACTGGCGGAAGTTGGCCTTTAGCAGCTTCACTCTAGACGGGCACTGTTCGGCTGTCCTCAGGTAGCCCTCGTTGGCCATTGCCTGAGAGATCTCGGTGAAAATGTGTCTGTTTTTGGTGCAGCCCTTCAGATCCTCCTGGACCTCGTCACTCCCCCAGATACTGAGGAGGACCTGGGTCTCACTGTTGCTCCAGGGGAACTTGGAGACGCCAGTTAAAGTAGGGCTAGCTGAAGACAGACACCCAATGAACACATTGATTACAATGGGAAGGGGGTTAGGTTAGTTGAAATAAGACAACTCATAGAACGTTTCATGAACATTTCAAGGTATGGTATGGCATTGCTTTACCTTTCATTTGGTCAACCTCAAGTGTAGACTCCCAGAAAGCAGCTTCCTCATTGTCTAACGAATCTTCGGCCACACTGCCGACGTTGAGCTCCCTCAAGAAAATCTCCTCCATCTGGTCGTAGAACTTACATTCCCTTCTGAGGAAAGGGAAGATTAGACACACTTTTCAGAGGGAATTTCAGTTGGATCATTATATCCTCTGACCACATGTACTATGTAAAAATAACAGTGACAAAAGCAAGACTGCAATTACATAGTTTAATAATGTGATGAAATTAAGTAAAGCATTGATTTGATGAATTAAAGATATTGCATCTCAATTTATACCTGATGTTGTTGTGTAATTTATAAAGTAAAGAACTAGACATAAAACAGTAGTTATACATCCTTTGCACTCACTTGTCGTGGTGGAAGCTTGGCTTGAGTCGTTTGATGGGGGTGTGGCACTGCTCAACCGTCCTGATGAACCCCTGGGCCGTCATCCTCCGTGAGATATACTCAAACACGTGTCTATTCTTCAAGCAGCCGCGGAGGAAGAGCTGCACATAGTCCTCACCCCAGACTTCCAGCAGAGCCTTGGTCTCCCGATCAGACCAGGGCATCTTTCTGCTGGACTCTGTCACAGCATAACTGACTGAAAAAAAAGAAACGCCCCTTTTTCAGGACCCTGTCTTTCAAAGATAATTCGTAAAAATCCAAATAACTTCACAGATCTTCATTGTAAAGGGTTTAAACACTGTTTCCCATGCTTGTTCAATGAACCATAAACAATTAATGAACATGCACCTGTGGAACGGTCGTTAAGACACTAACAGCTTACAGACGGTAGGCAATTAAGGTCGCAGTTGAAAACTTAGGACACTAAAGAGGTCTTTCTACTGACTCTGAAAAACACCAAAAGAAAGATCCCCAGAGACATCTGCGTGACCGTGCCTTAGGCATACTGCAAGGAGGCATGAGGACTGCAGATGTGGCCAGGGCAATAAATTGCAAAGTCCGTACTGTGAGACGCCTAAGACAGCGCTACAGGGAGACAGGATGGACAGCTGATCATCCTCGCAGTGGCAGACCACGTGTAACAACACCTGCACAGGATCGGTACATCCGAACATCACACCTGCGGGACAGGTACAGGATGGCAACAACAACTGCCCGAGTTACACCAGGAACGCATAATCCCTCCTTCAGTGCTCAGACTGTCTGCAATAGGCTGAGAGAGACTGGACAGAGGGCTTGTAGGCCTGTTGTAAGGCAGGTCCTCACCAGACATCACCGGCAGCAACGTCGCTTATGGGCACAAACCCACCGTCGCTGGACCAGACAGGACTGGCAAAAAGTGCTCTTCACTGACAAGTTGCGGTTTTGTCTCACTGGGGGTGATGGTCGGATTCGCGTTTATCGTCAAAGGAATGAGCGTCACACCGAGGCCTGTACTCTGGAGCGGGATCGATTTGGAGGTGGAGGGTTCATCATGGTCTGGGGCAGTATGTCACAGCATCATCGGACTGAGCTTGTTGTCATTCCAGTCAATCTCAAAGCTGTGCGTTACAAGGTACCCTTTCTGCAGGCTCTTCCTGACATGACCCTCCAGCATTACAATGCCACCAGCCATACTACTTGTTCTGTGCTTGATTTCCTGCAGACAGGAATGTCAGTGTTCTGCCATGGCCAGCGAAGAGCCCGGATCTCAATCCCATTGAGCACGTCTGGGACCTGTTGGATCGGAGGGTGAGGGCTAGCGCCATTCCACTCAGAAATGTCCAGGAACTTTCAGGTGCCTTGGTGGAAGAGTGGGGTAACATCTCACAGCAAGAACTGGCAAGTCTGGTGCAGTCTATGCGGAAAAGATGCAATGCAGTACTTAATGCAGCTGGTGGCCACACCAGATACTGACTGTTTATATGTTTTTGGGAGGCTTAAGGTGGCTACTAAGTACATTTTTGAAGATTGATTATGACTAGGGTCCTTATTTTACCTGACCAGGACAAAGAACTGTTGTCACTGACACAGGAAAAACACAGGACCCTAACTACATTAGACTTAGAGGTTAAGGATGATGAGGAGGCACCATACATGTTTCCTTATCTGCTCCTTCAGTGGGATCTGGATTGAAGTCATCACACAAATAAGCAATCTCTGCATCGAGGGAGAGAGTGTCGTTGCCTAGCACCGGCTCCAGGAACCTGTAGTATCTGAAGAGTAAGGGATCCCCTCCATTTCTGTAGGTACGACAAGAGATAGAGGAAGGTGGAGAACAGTGGGAGGTGAAGGATTAATTAGTAACAATTCTCAATTTAGGCACCATGACTCGCCTTACACACAAATGATCTGTGCTTTCCACTTACGTCCTGCTGTGGAGACACCGTCGATAGGTTTTCCTCAGCCGCTTAACCCTCGAGTAGCACTGGTCAGCCGTTTTGAAGTGCCCCATGGTGGCCAGCTTCTCTGCTATGTCGGCGAAAATGTGTCCATTGTGGACACAACCTCGGTGGCTCGTCTGGACCTCCTCGTTCCCCCACAGCTCAATGAGGCCCAGCGTCTCTGGCACTGACCACGAGGTGTATCACATCCCATCAGCACCTGCTCCGGGAGTCCGACCAATCTGAATCCACGCTTCAAGACTGCTTCGATCACGCGGATTGGAATATGTTCCGCATCGCGTCCAACAACAATATTGACGAATATGCTGATTCGGTGAGCGAGTTCATTAGGAAGTGCATTGACGATGTCGTACCCACAGCAACGATTAAAACATTCCCAAACCAGAAACCGTGGATTGACGGCAGCATTCGCGTGAAACTGAAAGCGCGAACCACTGCTTTTAACCAGGGCAAGGTGACCGGAAGCATGACCGAATACAAACAGTGTAGCTATTCTCTCCGCAAGGCAATCAAACAGGCTAAGTCCCAGTACAGAGACAAAATCGAGTCGCAATTCAACAGCTCAGACACAAGAGGTATGTGGCAGGGTCTACAGTCAATCACGGATTACAAAAAGAAAACCAGCCCCGTCGCGGACCAGGATGTCTTGCTCCCAGACAGGCTAAACAACTTTTTTGCCCGCTTTGAGGACAATACAGTGCCACTGACACGGCCCCCTACCAAAACCTGCGGGCTCTCCTTCACTGCAGCCGAGGTGAGTAAAACATTTAAACGTGTTAACCCTCGCAAGGCTGCAGGCCCAGACGGCATTCCCAGCCGCGTCCTCAGAGCATGCGCAGACCAGCTGGCTGGTGTGTTTACGGACATATTCAATCAATCCTTATCCCAGTCTGCTGTTCCCACATGCTTCAAGAGGGCCACCATTGTTCCTGTTCCCAAGAAAGCTAAGGTAACTGAGCTAAACGACTACCGCCCCGTAGCACTCACTTCCGTCATCATGAAGTGCTTTGAGAGACTAGTCAAGGACCATATCACCTCCACCCTACCGGACACCCTAGACCCACTCCAATTTGCTTACCGACCCAATAGGTCCACAGACGACGCAATCGCAACCACACTGCACACTGCCCTAACCCATCTGGACAAGAGGAATACCCATGTGAGAATGCTGTTCATCGATTACAGCTCAGCATTTAAATCCATAGTACCCTCCAAACTCGTCATCAAGCTCGAGACCCTGGGTCTCGACCCCGCCCTGTGCAACTGGGTCCTGGACTTCCTGACGGGCCGCCCCCAGGTGGTGAGGGTAGGTAACAACATCTCCACCCCGCTGATCCTCAACACTGGGGCCCCACAAGGGTGCGTTCTGAGCCCTCTCCTGTACTCCCTGTTCACCCACGACTGCGTGGCCATGCACGCCTCCAACTCAATCATCAAGTTTGCGGATGACACTACAGTGGTAGGCTTGATTACCAACAACGACGAGACGGCCTACAGGGAGGAGGTGAGGGCCCTCGGAGTGTGGTGTCAGGAAAATAACCTCACACTCAACGTCAACAAAACAAAGGAGATGATTGTGGACTTCAGGAAACAGCAGAGGGAGCACCCCCCTATCCACATCGACGGGTCAGTAGTGGAGAAGGTGGAAAGTTTTAAGTTCCTCGGTGTACACATCACGGACAAACTGAATTGGTCCACCCACACAGACAGCGTTGTGAAGAAGGCGCAGCAGCGCCTCTTCAACCTCAGGAGGCTGAAGAAATTCGGCTTGTCACCAAAAGCACTCACAAACTTCTACAGATGCACAATCGAGAGCATCCTGTCGGGCTGTATCACCGCCTGGTACGGCAACTGCTCCGCCCACAACCGTAAGGCTCTCCAGAGGGTAGTGAGGTCTGCAGAACGCATCACCGGGGGCAAACTACCTGCCCTCCAGGACACCTACACCACCCGATGTCACAGGAAGGCCATAAAGATCATCAAGGACAACAACCACCCAAGCCACTGCCTGTTCACCCCGCTATCATCCAGAAGGCGAGGTCAGTACAGGTGCATCAAAGCAGGGACCGAGAGACTGAAAAACAGCTTCTATCTCAAGGCCATCAGACTGTTAAACAGCCACCACTAACATTTAGCGGCCGCTGCCAACATACTGACTCAACTCCAGCCACTTTAAAAATGGGAATTGATGGAAATTATGTAAAAATGTACCACTAGCCACTTTAAACAATGCCACTTAATATAATGTTTACATACCCTACATTACCCATCTCATATGTATATACTGTACTCTATATCATCTACTGCATCTTGCCATCTTCATGTAATACATGTACCACTAGCCACTTTAAACTATGCCACTTTATGTTTACATACCCTACAGTACTCATCTCATATGTATATACCGTACTCTATACCATCTACTGCATCTGCCATGCCGTTCTGTACCACCACTCATTCATATATCTTTATGTACATATTCTTTATCCCTTTACACTTGTGTGTGTGTGTAAGGTAGTAGTTGTGGAATTGTTAGGTTAGATTACTTGTTGGTTATTACTGCATTGTCGGAACTAGAAGCACAAGCATTTCGCTACACTCGCATTAACATCTGCTAACCATGTGTATGTGACTAATAAAATTTGATTTGATTTGATTTGAGACATATACATTGGCAACCTCCAGATCATAGGTACGGCTCTGCTGATCGGATTGACTGAGTCTTCAGTGTAAACAGATAACCGTCTCTACTACCAATGTACCTGTGTCCTGGTCTACTGTTTGATCATCTCTTTCATCATACTCATCAATGGAGACCGCTTCATGATCAAGTATTCGCTCCAACTGATTGTAGAACTTGTATTCCAATCCCTTTCTTCCACATCTGAGAACAGCAGACAGAAAAGGAAGCCATTTTGAAGATAAAAAATTGTGTGCCGAAAATGTTTTGGGATAGAGTAATGTGGCTAGGGATTAGATTAGAGTACACTTATTTCTATGTTTCTCTAAATTAATATCAATTAGGCAGGTAGCCAAGTGTTTAGAGCGTTGGACTAGTAACCAAAAGGTTGCAAGATCGAATCCCCTTGACAAGGTAAAAATCTGTCATTCTACCCCTGAACAAGGCAGTTAACCCACTGTTCCACTGTTAACCCATTTGTTCTTAACTGACTTGCCTAGTTAAATATAAAATAAACATTGGAAAGTGTCAAATTTAAACCTGTGGTGCACAGACACCACATCCCCCCAGATGTCAATGAGGGCCAGGGTCTCAGGATCCGACCATGAGCCTGGTGTGATCCTCTCAGAAGTGGTGTTGTTGTCCAGTTCTGTACACTCTAAACACAAAACAGCCCAATAACATGAAAGTTTCCCTGTTTAGACTTGGGAAAGCAACTTGTGTTGAGGGGACGGCACCTACAGTAGAACCAGTAGCTACATTTGATATAACAAACAGGGTTCAATCTGACATACCCATGCAGGGTGTCATTAGAAAGTTTGCATAGTTTGATGTGAGCTGAACTTTTACCTTAAAGTGAGTCACTGTTTGATTCCTCTGATATGTCATTGGTCAAGTCTGTCACCACCACCACCACACGATGGAGGGAGGCTGCCTCTCAAGTATTTGCTTCAAAATATCGTATAACTTCAAATCAACCTGCTCAGACCCAGATGAACTAGGAAGAGCACATGTAGAGAGAGATTACAAAATTAGAATCAATCTGTAATCTAATTCACATTAGCTAAATTACAAATGTATCAAAAACAGAAACTGAAACACAATGATTACCAGATGTTTTCCTGACACTGCCGATAGCTGGCTTTCAAGCGCTTTATCCTGGTGTGGCATTGATCTGCAGTTCTGTAATAACCACGGAAGTTGAGCTTTTCCCAAAATCTCTGAGTATATGTGACTGTTGTGCGGGCAGTGCTTCAGGTTCTGCTGCACAGTGTCGTCTCCCCAGAGCTCCAGGAGGATCACCGTCTCGCCGTCCACCCAGGGGATCTTCTTCCTGTCCTCTGGCATGCCCACTACAGCCTCTGGATGGATCAGAGTCAAGGGGAAAGAGTGTGTGAGAAAGATTGTCCCAATCCCAAACCATCCACTCACCCGTATCCCTAAACCATTGTTGACTCCTCCTTACAAATATCAAAGAATAAATCAGATATGCTAGGTTGAGTTTCTTCCCAGTCCTTCCTTACCCATACAGTGGTCTTGAAGTTTTTTTTTAACGTTTTTTTATTTTTTAACCTTTATTTAACTAGGCAAGTCAGTTAAGAACAAATTCTTATTTACAATGATGGCCTGTCCTGCGGGGACAGGGGCCTGGGATTAAAATATATATATATACACTGCTCAAAAAAATAAAGGGAACACTAAAATAACACATCCTAGATCTGAATGAATTAAATATTCTTATTAAATACCTTTTTCTTTACATAGTTGAATGTGCTGACAACAAAATCACACAAAAATTATGAATGGAAATCAAATTTATCAACCCATGGAGGTCTGGATTTGGAGTCACACTCAAAATTAAAGTGGAAAACCACACTACAGGCTGATCCAACTGTGATGTAATGTCCTTAAAACAAGTCAAAATGAGGCTCAGTAGTGTGTGTGGCCTCCACGTGCCTGTATGGCCTCCCTACAACGCCTGGGCATGCTCGTGATGAGGTGGCGGATGGTCTCCTGAGGGATCTCCTCCCAGACCTGGACTAAAGCATCCGCCAACTCCTGGACAGTCTGTGGTGCAACGTGGCGTTGGTGGATGGAGCGAGACATGATGTCCCAGATGTGCTCAATTGGATTCAGGTCTGGGGAACGGGCGGGCCAGTCCATAGCATCAATGCCTTCCTCTTGCAGGAACTGCTGACACACTCCAGCCACATGAGGTCTAGCATTGTCTTGCATTAGGAGGAACCCAGGGCCAACCGCACCAGCATATGGTCTCACAAGGGGTCTGAGGATCTCATCTCGGTACCTAATGGCAGTCAGGCTACCTCTGGCGAGCACATGGAGGGCTGTGCGGCCCCCCAAAGAAATGCCACCCCACACCATGACTGACCCACCGCCAAACCGGTCATGCTGGAGGATGTTGCAGGCAGCAGAACGTTCTCCACGGCGTCTCCAGACTCTGTCACGTCTGTCACATGTGCGTGTGAACCTGCTTTCATCTGTGAAGAGCACAGGGTGCCAGTGGCGAATTTGCCAATCTTGGTGTTCTCTGGCAAATGCCAAACGTCCTGCACGGTGTTAGGCTGTAAGCACAACCCCCACCTGTGGACATCGGGCCCTCATACCACCCTCATGGAGTCTGTTTCTGACCGTTTGAGCAGACACATGCACATTTGTGGCCTGCTGGAGGTCATTTTGCAGGGCTCTGGCAGTGCTCCTCCTGCTCCTCCTTGCACAAAGGCGGAGGTAGCGGTCCTGCTGCTGGGTTGTTGCCCTCCTACGGCCTCCTCCACGTCTCCTGATGTACTGGCCTGTCTCCTGGTAGCGCCTCCATGCTCTGGACACTACGCTGACAGACACAGCAAACCTTCTTGCCACAGCTCGCATTGATGTGCCATCCTGGATGAGCTGCACTACCTGAGCCACTTGTGTGGGTTGTAGACTCCGTCTCATGCTACCACTAGAGTGAAAGCACCGCCAGCATTCAAAAGTGACCAAAACATCAGCCAGTAAGCATAGGAACTGAGAAGTGGTCTGTGGTCACCACCTGCAGAACCACTCCTTTATTGGGGGTGTCTTGCTAATTGCCTATAATTTCCACCTTTTGTCTATTCCATTTGCACAACAGCATGTGAAATTTATTGTCAATCAGTGTTGCTTCCTAAGTGGACAGTTTGATTTCACAGAAGAGTGATTGACTTGGAGTTACATTGTGTTGTTTAAGTGTTCCCTTTATTTTTTTGAGCTGTGTATATATAGGAGAAGACACCAATCACAAAGAGAGGCAACACAACACTACATAAAGAGAGACCTAAGACAACAACATAGCAAGGCGGCAACACATGACAGCACAGCATGGTAGCAACACAACATGGCAGCAGCACAAAACATGGTACAAAGATTATTGGGCACAGACAACAGCACAAAGGGCAAGAAGGTAGAAACAACAATACATCACATAAAGCAGCCACAACTGTCAGTAAGAGCGTCCATGATTGAGTCTTTGAATTAAGAGATTGAGATAAAACTGTTCAGTTTGAGTGTTTGTTGCAGCTCGTTCCAGTCGCTAGCTGCAGCAAACTGAAAAGAGGAGCGACCCAGGGATGTGTATGCTTTGGGGACCTTTAACAGAATATGACTGGCAGAACGGGTGTTGTATGTGGAGGTTGAGGCCTGCAGCAGGTGTCTCATATAGGGGCGAGTGAGGCCAAAGAGGGTTTTATAAATGAGCATCAACCAGTGGGTCTTGCGACGGGTATACAGAGATGACCAGTTTAAAGAGGAGTATACATCATGGTCAACAGTACGATACGCACTGACAGTACTGAAGTACTAGTATAATTAGGTGGTCAACCTTGGTTTTAGAAGTGGGGGGACATAATACAAAATGGGGGGGGGGGGGGGGGGGGTAGATCAACTTTAAAATTGCAGATATTTTTGCTTCCATCAATATAATTGTCGGCATCATTTCCAATCCCCCATATATTTTGTTGATCTTACTATATTTTACTAGTGAAAGTAAAAAGAATATATGGGGGATTGGGAATGATGCAGACAATTACATTGATGGAAGCAACAATTATCCGCAAATGTAAAGTTGATCTACTCCCCCCCCCCCCACTTGTATTATGTCCCCCCCCACTTCTAAAACCAAGGTTGAGCCCCAACCAATTATACTAGTACTTCAGTACTATCAGTCCGTATCGTACTGTTGACCATGATGTCCTTCTGGGCAGACAGAATAGGTGGGTTGGTCAATCTGGTCCAGTTCTAAATTGGATTAGGACCTATTTAACCCGTCTAGAGTTTTTTGTCACCCTTGGTGAATTGAACTCAGAGAAAATACGTATCACATGTGACGTTCCACAAGGTTCGATTTTGGGTCCGGTACTGTTCAGTTTATATAAGCACAGAGAGAGAATCTCGCCACACATTTTAATTCACGGGCAATAAAGATAAAACACCAGGTAAAAAAATAGTTGTTTTGTAGATTCTGAACTAAATTTCGAATCACACATTAGGAATGTGACCAAAGTAGCTTTTTGCCATCTGAAGAACATTGCCAAGGTGCGGCCGTTTCTCCCTCAGGCTGTTACAAAGAATCTCATCCATGGTTTTATTTCAAGCATGTTTCTTGGTTTACCCAAGAAAGCCATTGGTCAACTGCAAAACATACATATGGGTCCTGACCAAGACCAGACGAAGAGCACACATTACACTGATTTTAAGGTCTCTGCACTGGCTGCCTGTGAGTTTTAGAATTCATTTTAAGATTGTTTTTTTAAGTCAATCCATTATTGTGCACCCCAATACATGTCAAACATGCTTTTAAGATAAGTACCCAGTAGGTCCCTCTATTCCTCTGGCACTTGCCTTTTAACTATCCCAAAGCCTAGGACCAAGAGGCAGTATGTCCCCAGCCTCTGGAATAGCCTGCCAGAGAACCTGAGGGGGACCGAAAATGTGGACATATTTAAGAGGTCTTAAAACATATTTTTACCTTTCCTTTCCTTAGGGTGCTTCTTTGTTGTTCAGTTTGTGTCATTATTTTGTTTATATCTTATGTTTGTTGTGTAGTAAATATTTCAGCTTTTATTTTCATTCGTTTTTTTCCCTGTAAAGCACATTGTGTTGCATTCCATGTCTGAAATGTGCTGTATAGATAAAGCTTGATTTGATTTCATTGTATATACTAGTACTTCAGTACTATCAGTCCCAACTGTATTATACTGGTACATCAGTACTATCAGTCCCTATTGTATTGCATTAGTACTTCAGTACTACCAGTCCCTATTGTATTATACTAGTACGTCAGTACTATTAGGGTGGTACTGAGAGTGCTCTGTGTGTGAAGGTGCCCAGTCTTGTGTGAAGGAGGTTTTCGTACGGCGACTTTACCAGAATTAATCACTGTGGTGGACTTTTGGAATCGGCAAAAAACTGGTGTTGAAAAGTAAGTATATTTTTGTCTTCTCTCATAAAACAAAATGTAATCATGCTATTGAACAACGTTATGAGATGTTATCATCTTCTCCAGAGGAAAAACGTTCAGGCTATATCTTTTTGGAGATTTCTGTGGACAGATTGGTAGAGGGCGGAGTCACCGAAGTGAGTATTCTAACATGCGATTTAAAAAGAGCACATTTTGAAATACAGTATTGCATGTCAGCTCATTGTTCTGTTAAGATGTAGCAACTACTATTTGTATAATATAAGCAACACTTTATATTTTTTTCATGGTTGACGTTAACACTGACATGGTTTAAAGTTGAACCTCATCTATAGTTTTGAATAGGATTTTGAGGTCATTTTGTCTTGTGTCTCAGAGTAGATTTGACTAAATGTATATGGAGTTTTACACTGAGAATACAAAATCTGATTATTAAATCTAAATATGTGATATCTGTTTACTGCCTTTTTTTGTAGAGTTAGGGGCGATTTGCCAGACACATTAAGCCAAGTCCTGAAATAAAAAGAAAACTCAATGGATAATCTTCATTGAAAGTTATTTTAGGACTAGTCTTCATCTGTGTCCAGGAAACCCCATCCTAGTGTTTTGTTGCTCTTGGTGGGCTAAACTGTAGAGCATGAATATAACATACATTTATCTGCTGGATTGTTTTGTCTAAAAATATTTTCAGAGTTTCTTTTTGCCTTTATCTTTATAGATTCATTGTTATGTTGTTGTCGGTTGTTCTCGGTACTGTAGCTAATTGTTTATCTTGTGTGTATTGCCTCTCCTCTCCTCTTCTCTCCTCTCCTCTCCTCCTCTATAATATTATATTGTAGTACTAGCTGATAGAAGAATTTGTATGTTTAAAGTAATGCCTAAGATATTTCACCCTGACACTGTATCACTGTGTTTGAAATTGTAACGCCCTGACCTTAGAGAGCCTTTTTATGTCTCTATTTGGTTTGGTCAGGGCGTGAGTTGGGGTGGGCATTCTGTGTTTTGTGTTTCTATGATTTTCTATTTGTATGTTTTGGCCGGGTATGGTTCTCAATCAGAGACAGCTGTCTATCGTTGTCTCTGATTGGGAACCATACTTAGGTAGCCTTTTTTTCCCACCTGTCTTTGTGGGAAGTTGACTTTTGTTTAGGGCACATAGCCTTTAGCTTCACGGTTTGTTTTTGTAGTGTTGTTTTGTTTGGCGTCTTTTTCCAAATAAAGAGAATGTACGCTTACCACGCTGCACCTTGGTCCTCTTCTTTAAACGGCCGTGACAGAAATCCATTAGACACCTAAGACTATAAGTTGATAATGTGTGCAGCTTAGGCGGGATAGAATTAGGACATTGTGTTCCTTTTTAGCTATGTAAGCAGGGTGTAGTTGCGACAACAAAGGATAAGAGGAGCTATCGACAGACAACTTGTGCAACTGTGAAACCAATAACAGAAGATTCTGTCCTCACCCAGGGTAGTGGAAAAGTACAGCCTGTCCGACTAGAGAGTAGCCCATGATAAGAACTTGTTTGTGTATAAAAAGACTAGCTCCGCACTAGAAGAGCAGAGCGCTCTCTGAATAAAGAACTGACCATTTGTATGCTGGGACTCTATCTGTTTCTTAATACTGGAGATTTACAAACTCCAGGATACAGAGAGTTATCAAATAGTTCAGTTAGAACATTGGGATAGAAATTCTTGTGACAGTAGCTAACCCTCCTCTCTCCTCTCTACTCTTTCATCTCTACTGTCCTACAGCTGGTCCCTCTGTCAGACCCACAGTGTCTCTGCTCCACCCAGTCCTCTCAGTCCTCTGAGCAGCTCTCTGGGAGCTCGGCCACACTGGCCTGCCTGATGAGTGGCTTCTCCACCCAGGGGGCGATGGCGAGCTGGGAGATAGACGGGCGGAGGTGACGGAGGGCGTCCTGACCACCACAGAAGAAGAGAAGAGCGGCCGCTACAGCCACAGCAGCACCCTGACCCTGAGCAAGGCACGCTGGAAAGAGGGAGAGGTATACACCTGCAGGGTCGCCCATAACGACACCAGTGATTCGGCCGCCTTCTGGAGAAGTCACTGTAGTGACTAGAGACCGGAGAAGCCATTGTAGGGGTCTACAGAGTCCCCGCATGTTGCTAGTTCTGGAAACAGTGTTTTAGAGGCTGAATGTTTGTTACGAGAATTTTGTTCTCAGTTGTTCATAATACCCAATTGAATTAATTACTCAGCCTGAAACCCAGAATTCGTAAGAAACTGGTTGAAATTAATCAAACGGAGGCCCAGCTACAATTGTCAGGAATGTTTATTTAGAGAGCTCTGACGTGCATATACAAAAACGTTCTTCTTATCCCTTCTCTTAAAACCTTTTCTCAATAGGGGGGCGCCATTTCGACTTTGTAAAAAAACGTTCCCAAATTAAACTGCCTCGTACTCAATTCTTGCTCGTACAATATGCATATTAGTATTACTATTGGATAGAAAACACTCTCTAGTTTCTAAAACCGTTTGAATTATATCTGTGAGTAAAACAGAACTCATTTTGCAGCAAACTTCCTGTCAGGAAGTGAGAAATCTGAAATCGGGCACTCTGTTCCAGGGTCAGTTTATTAATTTGCATGTAATCTATGGGTCGACATGCACTGCATACGCCTTCCCCTAGATGTCAGTAAGCAGTGAGAATTGGAATGGGGTGTCTAGGTAGATCTGAGGCCGTACAAAAGCTCTTGGAACCGGGTGTGCAGTCTTTTCAACGTTCGTCATGACGCAAGACAGACCTCAGGATTGCATTCTGAAAAGCTCTCGTTATAGGCGTTAGATATATCCGGCTCTGATTTTATTCGATATAGGTGTTAAAAACATCATAATGTAGTTATTTTAAACCGAGTTATATCAGTTTATATCAGTATATTGCGATTTTCGGTATTTTATTTGTGCTGCGTTATGGTGAGTTGGACACGTCTTCGCCACATGGCTAATGTTTGCTGCTAATTCCAAAGTTGAAGATGACAATATACAACCGAGCAACGATTATTCTGGACAAAGGACAACTTGCACAAGATTCTGATGGAAGCCGCTCTGGAGTCGCTCTGGATAAGAGCGTCTGCTAAATGACTTAAATGTAAATGTAGAAGGATTCACAAGATGTGTATCTTTCATCTGGTGTCTTGGACTTGTGATTTCATGATATTTAGATGCTAGTATTTACTTGTGGCGCTATGCTAGGCTATGCTAGTCAGCTTTTTTACTGATGAGGGTGCTCCCGGATCCGGGATGAGTACCAAGTAAAAGTTAAACTACGCACATACATACACACTATATTTGAATTATCCCCTGAAGTCTCACCACAGTTTATTACCACTCAGCTGACAGTTCCAGTCCCCCCCAGATACGGAAAACCTGGGGGGGCTCTCCCTGTCTTATTTTATCTCCACAGAGTTATAGCTGGGTCGGTTCAAACATAGTTTAATGATCCACTTTGTTTTCTTTAGGCACACACATACCTTCCTCTCTTCCCATGTACATGCTACATAACCTCTTATGGAGTTTACAAGAAAAACAGAGTAGAATTCAATGAATTATAGTTCTATGTTAAACGTATACATAATTTAGTCATTATTCATAAAATTCATAACAATGTTACAGTATAATAGTGAATAATATAGTTAGTGCTGTGTGCTAAATGAACTATTTTGAGATAAAAATCCAAGATGGTGTAGCAGTCAGACGTCTTTGTCTTGTCGTGTCCCGTGTATATATACATTTTTTCTTCGTATATATTTTTTATAGTTTTAACCTCAATTTCAACATACTCTCCTGCAACCCGCCTCACCCAATGTGGTATGGATCTGCTATTTTCTAAACTTTAGAACCGGATCCCCCAACAGAAGCTAGACAGCTAACTAGCTACTAGCTAGTAGTCAGTTAGCCACTGCTAGCGGTCATCAGCTAACCTCAGCCCGGTCAACTCCTGCCAGTCTGCACTGCGCGATTCAAACCAGAGCATATCGGACTAGTTTTTCTCTACCACATCTCCACATCTTCGGATTCCTACCGCAAGCTCTGAACCTTTTCACCTGGATCATCGCAGCTAGCTAGCTGCTATCCGAGTGGCTACTACTGGCTAATGTTAACATTGGAAGCCTCCTTATTTTATTCACTGCTTTAGCACACTCTGCCAACCCGGATGTCCTGGCCTTGTCTGAATCCTGGCTTAGGAAGGCCACCAAAAATCCTGACATTTCCACCCCTAACTATAACATTTTCCGACAAGATAGAACTGCCAAGGGGGCGGAGTTGCAATCTACTGCAGAGATAGCCTGCAGAGTTTTGTCATACTATCCAGGTCTGTGCCCAAACAATTCGAGCTTCTACTTTTAAAAATCCACCTTTCCAGAAACAAGTCTCTCACCATTGCCACTTGTTATAGACCACCCTCAGCCACCAGCTGTGCCCTGGACACCATATGTAAATTGATTGCCCCCCATCTATCTGAGCTCGTACTGTTAGGTGACCTAAACTGCGACATGTTTAACACCCTGTCCTACAATCTAAGATAGATACCCTCAACCTCACACAAATTATCAATGAACCTACCAGATACAACCCCAAATCCGTAACCACGGGTACCCTCATAGATATCATCCTGACCAACTTGCCCTCTAAATACACCTCTGCTGTCTTCAACCAGGATCTCAGCGGTCACTGCCTCATTGCCTGCGTCCGTAATGGGTCTGTGATCAAACAACCACCTCTCATCACTGTCAAACGCTCCCTAAAACACTTCAGCGAGCAGGCCTTTCTAATCAGCCTGGCCCGGGTATCCTGGAAGGATATTGACCTCATTCTGTCAGTAGAGGGTGCCTGGTTAATCTATAAAAGTGCTTTCCTCACCATCTTAAATAAGCATGTCCCATTCAAAAAAAAATCGAACCAGGAACAGATATAGTCCTTGGTTCACTCCAGAACTGACTGCCCTTGACCAGCACAAAAACATCCTGTGGCGTACTGCATTAGCATCAAACAGTCCCCACGATATGCAACTTTTCAGGGAAGTTAGGAACCAATATACACAGGCAGTTAGGATAGCAAAGGCTAGCTTTTTCAAACAGAAATTTGCGTCCTGTAGCACAAGCTCCAAAAAGTTCTGGGACACTGTAAAGTCCATGGAAAATAAGAGCACCTCCTCCCAGCTGCCCACTGCACTGAGGCTAGGAAACACTGTCACTACCGATAAATCCACAATAATTGAGAATTTCAATAAGCATTTTTATACGGCTGGCCATGCTTTCTGGACACGCATCCCTACCCCGGTCAACAGCTCTGCACCCCCCACAGCAACTTGCTCAAGCCTCCCCCATTTCTCCTTCACCCAAATCCAGATAGCTGATGTTCTGAAAGAGCTGCAAAATCTGGACCCCTACAAATCAGCTGGGCTAGACAATCTGGACCCTCTCTTTCTAAAAATATCTGCTGCAATTGTTGCAACCCCTATGACTAGCTTGTTCAACCTTTCTTTCCTATCGACTGAGATCCCCAAAGATTGGAAAGCTGCCACGGTCATCCCCCTCCTCAAAGGGGGAGACACTCTAGACCCAAACTGTTACAGACCTATATATATCCTACCCTGCCTTTCTAAGGTCTTCGAAAGTCAAGTCAACAAACAGATCACCGACCATTTCGAATCCCACCGTACCTTCTCCACTATGCAATCTGTTTTCTGAGCTGGTCATGGGTGCACATAAGCCACGCTCAAGGTCCTAAACGACATCATAATCACCATTGATAAAAGACAATACTGTGCAGCCGTCTTCATCGACCTGGCCAAGGCTTTCGACTCTGTCAATCACCACATTCTTATCGGCAGACTCAACCGCCTTGGTTTCTCAAATGACTGCCTCGCCTGTTTCACCAACTACTTCTCAGACAGAGTTCAGTGTGTCAAATCCGAGAGCCTGTTGTCCAGACCTCTAGCAGTCTCTATGGGGGTGCCACAGGGTTCAATTCTCGGACCGACTCTTTTCTCTGTATACATCAATGATGTCGCTCTTGCTGCTGGTGATTCTCTGATCCACCTCTACGCAGACGACACCATTCTGTATACTTCTGGCCCTTCTTTGGACGACACTGTGTTAACTTCTTATGGCTGCAATCCTGGTAACGGGATCGATATGACAAAAACAAAAAAAAGTGCAGGGCGCCAAATTCAAAAAACTGAAATCTCATAATTAAAATTCCTCAGACATTCATGTGTCTTATATCATTTTAAAGGTAATCTTGTTGTTAATCCCACCAAAGTGTCCGATTTCAAATAGGCTTTTCAGTGAAGCACTACAAACGATTATGTTAGGTCACCACAAAACCACAATAAGCACAGCCATTTTTTCCAGCGAAAGATAGCTTTCACAAAAACCAGAAATAGAGATAAAATTAATCACTAACCTCTGATTATTTTCATCAGATGACACTCATAGGACTTCATGTTACACAATACATGCATGTTTTGTTTGATTAAGTTCATATTTATATAAAAAAAATCTGAGTTTACATTGACGCGTTAGATTCACTAGTTGCAAAAACATTAAGTGACTTTGCATAGCCACATCGTTTCAACAGAAATACTCATCATAAATATAGATGATAATACAAGTTATACACATGGAATTATAGATATACCTCTCCTTAATGCAACCGCTGTGTCAGATTTCAAAAAAACTTTACAGAAAAATAAACATGCAATAATCTGAGACGGAGCTCAGAACAATAGCCAAATTAGCCGCCATGTTAGACTCAACAGAAACCAGAAAATACATGATAAATGTTTCCTTACCTTTGATGAATTCATCAGAATGCAGTCCTAGGAATCCCAGGTCCACAATAAATGCTTGATTTGTTCGTTAATGTCCGTTATTTATGTCAAATTAGCTACTTTGGACATGTTTACCAAACGCCAAACCCAAAGCGCGTCCACTACCGTCCACTATAACGTGACGAAATGTCCAACAGTTCCGTTACAGTCAGTAGAAACATGTCAAACGATGTACTGAATCAATCTTTAGAATGTTGTTAACATACATCTTGAATAACGTTCCAACCGGAGAATTTCATCGACTTCAGTTGACTGAAGGAACGGAGCTGACTCTCACGTGAACGCGCGTGTTCAATGCGTGATCACCTCCTGCCAGTGATCACTAATTCCTGTCTCCTTCGGCCCCCCTTCACATTAGATTCATCAGACAAAGTTCTATTGACTGTTGACATCTAGTGGAAGCCGTAGGAAGTGAAAACTCATCAATGACTCGCTGTGATTTCAATGAGAGCTTGGTTGAAAATTGGCACCCCCAGAAAAAATACAAACAGGAAGTGGAACTTCTCAGGTTTTTGCCTGCCATGTGAGTTCTGTTATACAGAACAGCATCACTACTCTGGACGGTTCTGACTTAGAATATGTGGACAACTACAAATACCTAGGTGTCTGGTTAGACTGTAAACTCTCCTTCCAGACTCACATTAAGCATCTCCAATCCAAAATTAAATCTAGAATTGGCTTCCTATTTTGCAACAAAGCATCCACTCATGCTGCCAAACATACCCTCGTAAAACCGACTATCCTACCGATCCTTGAATTCGGCGATGTCATTTACAAAATAGCCTCCAACACTCTACTCAGCAAAAAGGATACAGTGCCAACCGTTTTCTCACCAAAGCCCCATATACTACCCACCACTGCGACCTGTCTGCTCTCGTTGGCTGGCCCTTGCTTCATATTCGTCGCCAAAACCACTGGCTCCAGGTCATCTATGAGTCTTTGCTAGATAAAACCCTGCCTTATCTCAGCTCACTGGTCACCATAGCAGCACCCACCCATAGCACGCGCTCCAGCAGGTATATTTCATTGGTCGCCCCCAAAGCCAATTCCTACTTTGGCCGCCTTTCCTTCCAGTTCTCTGCTGCCAATGACAGGAACGAATTGCAAAAATCACTGAAGCTGGATACTTATATCTCCCTCACTAACTTTAAGCATCAGCTGTCAGAGCAGCTTACAGATCATTGCACCTGTACATAGCCCATCTGTCAATAGCCCATCCAACTACCTCATCCCCATATTGTTATTTATTTATTTTTGCTCCTTTGCACACCAGTATCTCTACTAGTATTTCTAGTATCTTACATTCATCTTCTGCACATCTATCACTCCAGTGTTTATTTGCTAAATTGTAATTACTTCGCCACTACGGCCTATTTATTGCCTTACCTCCCTAATCTTACCTCATTTGCACACACTGTATGTAGACTTTTCTATTGTGTTATTGACTGTACATTTGTTTATTCCATGTGTAACTCTGTGTTCTTGTTTGTGTCGCACTGCTTTGCTTTATCTTGGCCAGGTCTCAGTTGTATATCAGAACTTGTTCTCAACTGGCCTACCTGGTTAAATAAAGGTGAAATAAATAAAATAAATTTAAAAAAGTTGTACATGTCTTCTTGCCTCTGAGGTAAAGATTGTTTTGATTGAAAAATAACCCCAATAGTTGATTTTATCATGATTCCTGTGATCACTATCTTATGAATATGCAGCACATTTCATACTAATTTACATCAATCAGCTTCTATTATTTCAGCATTGTAGCATATCGCTACTCTCATGATTTCAAACAGAATGAAAAAGGCATCTGATCCAACAAAAACTCTGCAATCATTTCTACAAATGAAAGATTCTGTTATACTGTAGCTCCAATACAAGTGATGATAATTAGTGATATTTGATAATAAACCTCTAAGATCTGCTCTCAGAACTCACACTGCTAAACAGTTACTTTCCATAACATATATATTTATAATGATGAATTGCTAACATGGTGACAGTCCTGCTCTATTCTGGGACAAGGAGAACCAACAAGCCCTGTCTATACAAATCTCAGTTTCACTCTCACAGCTATCAGTCTAGCAGTTGAACAGTTTCACTCACGGAAATATCCTGGGCTGGGCCAGATGTGAGGGAGTGGACTGGTTTAACATCTATGGTGGATTCACCATGTAATTAATGACAGATAAAATGGATATTATACTTTATGATAATAGTGTGTAGTGTAAGTCTCTACATAAATGTCAAACACATCATGTCTCATTCACAGATCTAACAGCTCATGAAAATGGTTAATCCATGCTAGATGATCACATCAACAATTGGTCATCATCAATAACATCACTTTTCTTTTTACTTCTGTACATCTTACTCTACATATGGACTGGTAATGTGTTCCAAAACCACAAATAACTTTTAAATACACTTTCAGTTCATGAACAATATAACAATTTACAGCCATGATGATGATGACGATGATGATAATGAAGATTAGGACGTTTATGATGACGTTGGAGAACGTGTGATTTGTATGATACTTTCTAACCATTTTCAAAGTTGACCTCCTCTACTGATCAGTGTTCCATGTCACTGTCTTCCCCTCAGCACCTGGAATAAGTCCCTGTTGTAGCAGTAGAGTCACTGTGCAGTCTGACTGAGGGAGGTTTTTGTACGGCTCTGTATCACTGTGTGAACACCCGGGCACTTAAGTAGTGTTCACTCTGACAGTAGTAATCTCCTGCATCTTCAGCCTGGACTCCCTTGATGGTCAGACTGAAGTCACTCCCAGATCCACTGCCACTGAATCTAGATGGAGTCCCAGACTGAAGGGTTGTAGCCCAGTATATCAGGAGTTTAGGAGCTCCTCCAGGTTTCTGTTGTTACCAGTGCAAATAGTGTCCATTGCAATCACTGTATACAGCACTGCTGGTCTTACAACTGAGACTTTCTGAGTGTCCCACTGAAACAGTTTTCACTGCAGGAGTCTGAGTCACAGTGACCTGGCCTCTGGACTCTGAAACAGAGATGGCATGTAGAATTAGCATTCAATTGTTCATTCGTTTGTCCTCATAGCACATTAACATAAACTGTAATGAGGTAATATAGCCTAATATTGCAATTTTCCTGATAATTTTCTGTAAAATACTGTATATTACCTTGGAGACAGAGGGCAAGTATCCAGATGAAGATGGTGATGAAAGTCATGGTTGTTGTGGGTTCTGTTGTCATGAAGAACAGCTCTCAGTCATGAAGTGTTCAACTCACAGGGATATAAACACTGCCAGACCACTGAAGCATGTGCTGTCTATGTGAAGTGTTCTATATGGAAATAGTCCAATATGTGAATAGGCTTCTTGGACAGTCAGACTGATGTGATGTCGAAACATGATAGCTTTGTAATCACTGAAATGGTTTCTGATATAAGTGCTGAATGGGGACTGATATTTTGATTGTAGACATTGACAAATGGATCATATTGTTAATACTGTGTTATTAGACCAGATAACATTGGCTTTCTGTCTCTTTGCAGTGGTCAGGATCAGCAACTGCAGTCTGTTTGTTGACTGTGATTCTGCTGACTGACTCTGTTTTTTTTCACATTTTGTTGCATTACAAAGTGAGATCGAAAAATACTGAAAAATATATATAAACGCAACACGTAAAGTGTTGGTCCCATGTTTCAGGAGCTGAAATATCTATTTATTTATCCCTTAATTTACCAGATAAGTTGACTGAGAACACGTTCTCATTTACAGCAACTACCTGGGGAAAAAAATAAAAGATCCCAGAAATTTTCCATATTCTCTCAAATGTTTTGCACAAATTTGTTTACATCCCTGTTAGTGAGCGTTTCTCCTTTGCCAAGATAATCCATCCACAGGTGTGGCATATCAAGAAACTGTGTCACACCTTGATCTGTTTCACCTGTCTTTGTGCTTGTCTCCACCCCCCTCTAGGTGTCAACTATCTTCCCAATTATCCTCAGTGTATTTATACCTGTGTTATCTGTTTGTCTGTTGCCAGTTCGTTTCATTCGGCAAGCCTACCAGCGATTTTCCCCTTGCTCCTGTCATTTTCTAGTTCCTGGTTTCTGGTTTTGACCATTATGTCTGCCCTGAGACTGCCTGCCGTTCTGTACCTTTTGGAACTGGATTACTGACCTCTGCCTGCCCTTGACTTGTCGTTTTGCCTGCCCCCTGTTCTTGTACTAAACGTTTGTTACTTCGACACTGTCTGCATCTGGTTCTTCTCCTGAAACATGATAAGCTGATTAAACAGCATGATCATTACACAGGTGCACCTTGTGCTAGGGACAATAAAGTGCCATTCTAAAATGTGCAGTTATGTCAGACAACACAATGCCACAGATATTTCAAGTTTTGAGGGAGCTTGCAATTGGAATGCTGACTGCAGGAATGTCCACCAGAGTTGTTGCCTGAGAATTTCATGTTCATTTCTCCATCATAAGCTGCCTCCAACGTCGTTCTAGAGAATTCGGCAGTATGTCCAACCGGCCACACAACTGCAGACCACGTGTATGGCGTTGTGTGGGCGAGCAGTTTGCTGATGTCAACGATTAGAACAGAGTGCCCCATGGTGGAGGTAGGGTATGGGCAGGCAGACATAAGCTACGGACAACTAAAACAATTGCATTTTATTGATGGCAATTTGAATGCACAGAAATACCGTGATTAGATCCTCAGGCCCATTGTCGTGCCATACATCCGCCGCCATCACCTCATGTTTCAGAAGGATAATGCACGACCCCATGTCGCAAGGATCTGTACAGAATTACTGTAAGCTGAAAATGTCCCAGTTCTTCCATGGCCTGCATACTCAGTGGCAAATATCAATTGGGCATGTTTGGAATGCTCTGGATTGATGTGTACGATAGTGTGTTCCAGTTCCCGCCAATATCCAGCAACTTTGCAGTCATTGAAGAGTGGGGAAACATTCCACAGGCCACAATCAACAGCCTGATTAACTTTATGCGAAGGAGATGTATCGCACTGCATGAGGCAAATGGTGGTCACACCAGATACTGACTGATTTTCTGCATTTTGTCACGGCCGTCGAATGAAGAGGACCAAAGCGCAGCATGGTGAGCGTACATATTCCTTTTATTTAGGTGACGCCAACAAAAACAATAAACAATACAAAACAACTGTGAAGCTTCAGGGCTATGTGCCACAAACAAAGTTAACTTCCCACACCGAAAGGAGGGAAAAGGGCTGCCTAAGTATGGTTCCCAATCAGAGACAACGATAGACAGCTGTCCCTGATTGAGAACCATACCCGGCCAAAACATAGAAATACAAAATCATAGAAAAACAAAACATAGAATGCCCACCCCAAATCACACCATGACACATTTACATTTTTGTTCAGTATAAAACATAACAACGAATGGAAGTTAAAACAGAGCAAAGTGCATAAGAGAGTTTCAAAGAGTACGTTTAAAACTTGTGCAGACAGTGATCAGCAGCAGTCCTCCAATCTGGCATTCAAAATCCTCAATCCGATTTTAAATGATCAAATTCCAAGATGGGCCAGCAAAGCTACAAGAACTCTAACCAAACTCAGTTCTTTTGTTTGGAACATTATATAAAATACAGTTCTGTGATCTCAGACATTAATGCTATAAATTCGTGCTATAAATTCTCAGACAACACAAAGATTCCTTGATGCCCTTCTAGACTCCCTCTGCCTACCCAAGGACGTCAAAGGACAAAAATCAGTTAACCACCTAACTGAGGAACTCAATTTAACCTTGCGCAATACCCTAGATGCAGTTGCACCCCTAAAAACGAAAAACATTTGTCATAAGAAACTAGCTCCCTGGTATACAGAAAATACCCAAGCTCTGAAGCAAGCTTCCAGAAAACTGGAACGGAAATGGCGCCACACCAAACTGGAAGTCTTCCGACTAGCTTGGAAAGACAGTACCGTGCAGTATCGAAGAGCCCTCACTACTGCTCGATCATCCTATTTTTCCAACTTAATTGAGGAAAATAAGAACAATCCGAAATTTATTTTTGATACTGTCGCAAAGCTAACTAAAAAGCAGCTTTCCCCAAGTGAGGATGGCTTTCACTTCAGCAGTAATAAATTCATGAACTTCTTTGAGGAAAAGATCATGATCATTAGAAAGCAAATTACGGACTCCTCTTTAAATCTGCGTATTCCTCCAAAGCTCAGTTGTCCTGAGTCTGCACAACTCTGCCAGGACCTAGGATCAAGAGAGACACTCAAGTGTTTTAGTACTATATCTCTTGACACAATGATGAAAATAATCATGGCCTCTAAACCTTCAAGCTGCATACTGGACCCTATTCCAACTAAACTACTGAAAGAGCTGCTATCTGTGCTTGGCCCTCCTATGTTGAACATAATTAACGGCTCTCTATCCACCGGATGTGTACCAAACTCACTAAAAGTGGCAGTAATAAAGCCTCTCTTGAAAAAGCCAAATCTTGACCCAGAAAATATTTAAAAAACTTTCGGCCTATATCGAATATTCCATTCCTCTCAACAACAAAAAATGAAAAAGCTGTTGCGCAGCAACTCACTGCCTTCCTGAAGACAAACAATGTATACGAAATGCTTCAGTCTGCTTTTAGACCCCATCATAGCACTGAGACTGCACTTGTGAAGGTGGTAAATGACCTTTTAATGGCGTCAGACCGAGGCTCTGCATCTGTCCTCGTGCTCCTAGACCTTAGTGCTGCCTTTGATACCATCGATCACCACATTCTTTTGGAGAGATTGGAAACCCAAATTGGTCTACACGGACAAGTTCTGGCCTGGTTTAGATCTTATCTGTCGGAAAGATATCAGTTTGTCTCTGTGAATGGTTTGTCCTCTGACAAATCAACTGTAAATTTCGGTGTTCCTCAAGGTTCCGTTTTAGGACCACTATTGTTTTCACTATATATTTTACCTCTTGGGGATGTCATTCGAAAACATAATTTTAACTTTCACTGCTATGCGGATGACACACAGCTGTACATTTCAATGAAATATGGTGATGCCCCAAAATTGCCCTCGCTAGAAGCCTGTGTTTCAGACATAAGGAAGTGGATGGTTGCAAACTTTCTACTTTTAAACTCGGACAAAACAGAGATGCTTGTTCTAGGTCCCAAGAAACAAAGAGATCTTCTGTTGAATCTGACAATTAATCTTGATGGTTGTAAAGTCGTCTCAAATAAAACTGTGAAGGACCTCGGCGTTACTCTGGACCCTGATCTCTCTTTTGACGAACATATCAAGACTGTTTCAAGGACAGCTTTTTTCCATCTACATAACATTGCAAAAATCAGAAAGTTTCTGTCCAAAAATGATGTAGAAAAATGAATCCATGCTTTTGTTACTTCTCGGTTAGACTACTGCAATGCTCTACTTTCCGGCTACCCGGATAAAGCACTAAATAAACTTCAGTTAGTGCTAAATACGGCTGCTAGAATCCTGACTAGAACCAAAAAATGTGATCATATTACTCCAGTGCTAGCCTCCCTACACTGGCTTCCTGTTAAGGCAAGGGCTGATTTCAAGGTTTTACTGCTAACCTACAAAGCATTACATGGGCTTGCTCCTACCTATCTTTCCGATTTGGTCCTGCCGTACATACCTACACGTACGCTACGGTCACAAGACGCAGGCCTCCTAATTGTCCCTAGAATTTCTAAGCAAACAGCTGGAGGCAGGGCTTTCTCCTATAGAGCTCCATTTTTATGGAATGGTCTGCCTACCCATGTGAGAGACGCAGACTCGGTCTCAACCTTTAAGTCTTTACTGAAGACTCATCTCTTCAGTGGGTCATATGATTGAGTGTAGTCTGGCCCAGGAGTGTGAAGGTGAACGGAAAGGCTCTGGAGCAACGAACCGCCCTTGCTGTCTCTGCCTGGCCAGTTCCCCTCTCTCTACTGGGATTCTCTGCCTCTAATCCTATTACAGGGGCTGAGTCACTGGCTTACTGGTGCTCTTTCATGCCGTCCCTAGGAGGGGTGCGTCACTTGAGTGGGTTGAGTCACTGACGTGATCTTCCTGTCTGGGTTGGCGCCCCCCCCTTGGGTTGTGCCGTGGCGGAGATCTTCGTGGGCTATTCTCGGCCTTGTCTCAGGATGGTAAGTTGGTGATTGAAGATATCCCTCTAGTGGTGTGGGGGCTGTGCTTTGGCAAAGTGGGTGGGGTTATATCCTTCCTGTTTGGCCCTGTCCGGGGGTATCATCGAATGGGGCCACAGTGTCTCCTGACCCCTCCTGTCTCAGCCGCCAGTATTTATGCTGCAGTAGTTTATGTGTCGGGGGGCTAGGGTCAGTTTGTTATATCTGGAGTACTTCTCCTGTCTTATCCGGCCTGAGCCCTAGGACCATGCCTCAGGACTACCTGGCATGATGACTCCTTGCTGTCCCCAGTCCACCTGGCCATGCTGCTGCTCCAGTTTCAACTGTTCTGCCTGCGGCTATGGAACCCTGACCTGTTCACCGGACGTGCTACCTGTCCCAGACCTGCTGTTTTCAACTCTCTAGAGACAGCAGGAGCGGTAGAGATACTCTTAATGATCGGCTATGAAAAGCCAACTGACATTTACTCCTGAGGTGCTGACTTGCTGCACCCTCGACAACTACTGTGATTATTATTATTTGACCATGCTGGTCATTTATGAACATTTGAACATCTTGGCCATGTTCTGTTATAATCTCCACCCGGCACAGCCAGAAGAGGACTGGCCACCCCTCATAGCCTGGTTCCTCTCTAGGTTTCTTCCTAGGTTTTGGCCTTTCTCTGGAGTTTTTCCTAGCCACCGTGCTTCTACACCTGCATTGCTTGCTGTTTGGGGTTTTAGGCTGGGTTCTGTACAGCACTTTGAGATATCAGCTGATGTAAGAAGGGCTATATAAATACTTTTGATTTGATTTGATTAATGTCCATGACTCTGGAGGGTGAACAAAGTGCTTAAAAACTGTATAATGGCAGCTGCCCTAAAAACTGATATAAGGTACAGATATGTGTTAGAGGGCTTGTGTTGGTTACTACTCTAACAGCATCATGGCAGAGTGTCTGGTATGTGCAGGTAAGATCTTGGAACATTCCAGAATATCACTATAGTCCAACAGAGGCAAGAAAGATTCTGCAACCAGGTCTTTTCTAGATTGAAAGGAAAACAAGACTTGTTCCTTAAGGAAAAGGTCCGTTTAAGTTTAAGCTTTTTAGTGAGCTGTTGAATGTAAAAGGAGTTTCAGAAAGTCTGTTTTGGAAGATACCAGATTTGAACCTTTGAAGATAGATGGGTTCATGGTTCTCCATGAGATAGTCAAGAAAATGTGTTACAATTATATAAGGAACCAATGAATGACTGAATATAATCCAACAGATAACAGATCAGAAATAGATATTGTTTTTCAGCTCTCATACACACTGTGTCATTGTACTGGATCATCTCCTCCCCTCAGCACCTGCAGTAGGTCCCAGCTGTAGCAGTACAGTCACTGTGCAGTCTGACTGAGGGAGGTTTTTGTACGGCTTTATATCACTGTGTGAACACTGCACCTGTGTGGTCACTCTGACAGTAGTAATCTCCTGCATCTTCAGCCTGGACTCCACTGATGGTCAGAGTGAAGTCACTCCCAGATCCACTGCCACTGAATCGAGATGGAGTCCCCGACTGAAGTTTTGTAGCATCGTAAATAAGGAGTTTAAGAGCTCCTCCAGGTTTCTGTTGATACCAGGCTAGATAGTAATTTGCATGCACATTACTGCTGGTTTTACAGTTCAGAGAGACTGTCTGTCCTGGGAGAACAGCTTTCACTGCAGGAGTCTGAGTTACAGTTATCTGTCCTCTGGATTCTGAAAAATGTATTAAAAACACAATGAATTATTAAATACATATTGATTTGAATATACATATTAAAGTCATATATATTATTCATTTGTGTACGTATCTTGAATGATGTTTTGTGCAATATGAAAAAATCTTAACATTGTAACCTTGAAAGCAGAGTGCCAGTGTCCAGATGAAGGTGGTGATAAAAGTCATGGTTGTTGTGGTTCTGTTGTCATGAAGGACAGCTCTCAGTCATGAAGTGTTCAACTCACAGAGATATAAACACTCCCAGAGCACTGGAGCATGTGCTGCCAACGCAAAGTGTTCTCTCTATGCAAATGCCCCTCCTGGAGCAAGGCAGATAATGTATGCCTCATTTGGTAACATATGGGATATATACTTCAGAAAGTATTCAGACCTCTTGACTTTTTCCACATTTTGTTACCTTACAGCCTTATTCTAAATGTATTAAATTGTTTTTTTCCCCCTCATCAATCTACACACAAAACCCTATAATGACAAAGCAAACACAGGTTTTATTTTTTAAAATTTGAATGCTTATGTAAATAAGGTAATTCACTTTTTCATTTTAATACTTTTGCAAAAACGTCTAAAAACCTGTTTTCGCTTTATCATTATGGGGTATTGTGTGTAGATTGCTGAAGATCTTTTCAGTTAATCAATTTTATAATAAGGCTGTAAGGTAACAAAATGTGGAAAAAGTCAAGGGGTCTGAATAATTTCTGAAGGCACTGTGTACAAGACATTAGGAACACCTTCCTAATATTGAGTTGCACCCCCTTTTGCCCTCAGAACAGCATCAATTTGTCAGGTCATGGACTCTATAAGGTGACTAAAGCATTCCTTCCACAGGGATGCTGACCCATGTTGACTACGATGCTTACCACAGTTGTGTCAAGTTGGGTGGTAGTGGATCTCTACTTCGAGTTGCTCATTCCATCTCATCCCACAGATGGTCATTTGGATTGAGATCTGGTGACTTGGCAGGCCACTGCAGCAAGCTGAATTCACTGTCATGTTCGTGGAGCCATTCATGGACAATCCTAGCCTTGTGGCATGAAGCATTATCCTGTCGAAAAAACTATTTGCAGATCGATACACTGCTGCCATGAAGGGATGCACCGCATTGGTAATAATGTTCAGATATCCTGTGGCATTCAAACATTGCTCCACTTTTATAAAAGGGGCCCAATGTGTGCCACGAAAACACACCCCACACCATCACACCACCAATGTTGACACTGCATTTTGGATGCATGTACTCATGTGGTTTTGTCCATATCCTAGTTCTCCAGTCAGCGTGAAACAGCAGGAACCGGGATTAATCAGAACAAGCAATATTTTTCCAATTCTCCAGTGTCTAGTGTTTTCATTCCCACTGCAACCTCAGTTTCTTGTTTTTTGCTGAAGAAGTGGAACTCAGGATGTCGGCTGACATACCGCATTCATGTCAAGTTACGACGAGTTGTGTATTCTTTTATGGGTCTTTGGTCACCAATGTTGTACTGGACTGTCAGTTAACTAACTGTAGCCCATCTGTTGCTCTGCACAATTCATGTCAGCCTCCTTTCTCCTCTTTCATCAATGACAGATTTTTGACCACTGGCCTGCCGTTGGCTAGATGTCCTTTGGGTGGTGGACCATTCTTGATACACACTGGAAACTGTTGAGCATGAAAAACCCAACAGCGTTGAAGTTCTTGGCACACTCAAACCGGTGTGCCTGGCACCTACTACCATACCTTGTTCAAATGCACTTCAATATTTTGTCTCAACCCATACATACACAAACCATGTATTACTTGTCTCAAGTCTTAAAAATCCTTCTATAACCTGTCTCCTCCCCTTCATCTGCCTTTATTGAAGTGGATTTAACAAGTGACATCAATAAGGGATCATATTTTTCACCTGTATTCACCTGGTTAGTCTGTCATTGAAAGAGCGGTGTATATCATCCATTCTGTGACTGTTTTCAGTTTGAGGTGTTGGTCGGTCAACTAATAAAGGGAACCAATGATACTCTAGACTGTAGTCCTCAACACTATAACTGTGTCTAGTCTCTAACACTATCATTAGTCTGGTCCTCCACACTATTACTGGTTTAGTCCTCAACACTATCACTTGTCTTGTCCATAACACTATCCCTGGTCTAGTCCCTAACACTACCACTTGTCTAGTCCTCAACACTATCACTGGTCTAGTCCTCAACACCATCACTGGTCTAGTCCTCAACACTATCACTGGTCTAGTCCTCAACACTATCACTGGTCTAGACCTCAACACTATCACTGGTCTAGTCCTCAACACTATCACTGGTCTAGTCCCTAACACTACCACTTGTCTAGTGCTCAACACTGTCACTGGTCTAGTCCTCAACACTATCACTGGTCTAGTCCATAGCACTATCCCTGGTCTAGTCCCTAACACTACCACTTGTCTAGTGCTCAACACTATCACTGGTCTAGTCCTCAACACTATCACTGGTCTAGTCCATAACACTATCCCTGGTCTAGTCCCTAACACTACCACTTGTCTAGTGCTCAACACTATCACTGGTCTAGTCCTGAACACCATCACTAGTCTAGTTCCTAACACTATCACTGGTCCAGTCCTCCCCCTCAGCACCTGCAGCAGGTTCCAGCTGTAGCAATGCAGTCACTGTGCAGTCTGACTGAGGGAGGTTATGGATGTCTCTGTATCACTGTGGAACACATGTTTACCATTGGGAAGGTGTAAACTCTGATGGTAGTAATCTCTTGTATCTTCAGCCTGGACACCACTGACGGTCAGAGTGAAGTCACTGCTAGATTCATTGCCACTGAATTGAAATGTAATTCAAGAGGTGCGAGTTCTAATAGAGTGGATCAGGAGTTTCGTTTTATTGTCAATATATCGGTTGATACCGCAATAAACACTCATGTCCATGTGTACTGTCCTCCTTAAGGTATATGCAACCATAATTTGACAGCCAGCCAAACTTTCCGTAAACCTCTAGTTTTATAGTTGAAATGGTGTAAAAGGCAATGCTTTATGAAGGCTTAACAAGAAGGATGGCAGAAGATAAACAGCAGTATTACGTCACTCTTTTCCAAAAATTAGGCTGAACTGCATAATTTTATACTTCCTATTTTACCACCAACAAGGAAGTAGCACAGCTTAGTACACGTTAGCTGCGACTACACAAAACAGCCACTGGATGGCGCCAAATCAAAAGGTGCTTACCAAAAGGCAGAATACTCCCCGTCTGGCGTCTGAAAGAGGCCACTATTAATTAATGTTACACACATACCTCAAAGACTAGCAAACCTTCAATCTTCCATGGCTAAAAGGAGTATGACCTCTGAGGCGGGTCTCAGAAACTTCTTAGTGGTCCCCTGAGCAGTAATCTTGAGTTCCACTTTGCACACATTACTGTCACTGCTGGTGAAGGTGGAAGTGACCAGTGCCATGGGCCACTCGTTGCGAGTTAACTGATTGTCTTTTAAGAGCATGAGATCCCCCTCTTGTAGGTTGCGGTGAGCTTCAGTCCACTTGCGTCGGCAGGGAGGTACTCACGGCTCACAACTCAAGGTCTTTGTCAGTGAAGTCTCTGGGAGGAGGTGGTGCCCCAAACTTTTGGGTAAGCAGCATAGCGGGAATCAGGATGAATGGTGAGTCTGGATCGGTGGAGACAGGAACTAGAGGTCTGGCATTGATTATGTCTTTGACCTCAGGGTGCACAGAACTTAATGTGAAAGGAGACTTGTTCTGTAGCAGCATGGAGTCAAGGATTCTGTGTGCCACTCCAATCATGCTCTCCTAGGCACCTCCCATGTGTGAAGAGTGAGGAGGGTTGAATTCCCATGTGCAACCTTGTTCACTTAGGTAGCTCTAGACCTCTGACACTGCTCGTTTCCGAGTTCCAACTCCTTACAGGCTCCTATGAAGTTTGTTCCACAATCTGATCTTAGCTTTTTTGCTAGTCCACGAATGGCGAAGAACCTCCTGAGGGCGTTGATGCAGCTGGAGGTGTCCATGGACTTTATGACTTCAATGTGCACTGCCCGAGTGCTCATGTAGATGAAGAGCACTGCCGAGCATTTGCTTTGAGCTTGACCTCCTCTGGTATGGCGAGCAGTGACTGTCCAAGGGACAAAGACATCCAAGCCCATATACGTGAAGGGAGGGGATGTGCTGAGGCGTTCGGGTGGCATGTCTGCCATTTTCTGTTCTTCCTGTTTCCCACAGATTTTCTGGCATGTGAAGCACATGTGTAGGACAGAGCTGATGAGCGGCTCCTTCTGTGAAGTGGTGGCCTTGGTGTTTCACCTGCTCGTGGTAGTACCGTACTAGCAGTGTGGAGATGTAGCTGTGTCTTGGTAGGATAAGTGGATTATTCTCGCCACTGTTCAGCCATGCATGCTTTAGACGGACTCCTACTTTGATGAGACCTTCATCCGAGATGCAATTCAGCTTTGAAAATGAACTGCTCTTAGACTAGAC
>NC_092122.1:14921749-14924249 GCF_045679555.1 Salvelinus alpinus
TTCTGCAGTAGCAGCCTCTATGAGACTAAGACTGTTGATTTCTGCATTCTAAGTGCTGTATTGATAACTGAGAGGATTGGGAAATTCTCTACGCTTTGACTGCTCAAGGTACTGTGTTTCACTCTGGTCTGACTAATCATGGAAGTGTGGATGCATTATGGGACATTTGATCTCGGACCACTTGTATGCAGATGTATTCAGAAGTATGGGCGCTCCAGTATAATGGAATCTGGTGGGGTCATACACAGTACACATCACCTGATTGTGGGTGTCCTTCACGCTGCCTAGCTGGCTGCTCAAAGACACTGTGCTGACAGTGAAGGCCTGTATCTATCGAGCTAGTGAAATGATAACATGCTTGATACCACGATGATACTGATAACACAGACTATGAATGGACAACTGTATTGAAACAATGAAAATGGTGGTTGAAAAGTATATATATCCGACACGTTTACGTTGATGTGAAAACTGAAATGTTGAGTGTTAGCCCTGTCAACGTAATGATAGTAACACGTGAGATAAATAATCAACAATAAAAAGCTGTGGATATTGACAGAGGAAAAAAAAGGATAGTAAACGCAATGGACGCCCACCTTGCTATGTACCTTCTGGCTGGCATCAGTGCCCTCCAGTATGTCCTCTGACCCGTCCCCTGACGCCACCTTCCTCTGGATGTGGGCATTCTGCTCTCGTAAGGCCACAATCTGCAGAGAGGGACACAGGACAGAGATTAATACACAGGTCTAGAATAATACAGCAGAGATCAGCCTAGCTGTCAATCACACATGCAGGCACACGCACATGTGCGTACGCACACGCACATAGCACACAAACGTGCACGCAGACACAGATATGCACACACACACAATTGTCAGCTCCAGCCAGGCATGTCCTGTCAGTGGCTGAGGGGAATAAAACTGATGCGCAAATGTATTAAGGTCAAGGGTTAGGATCTCATTCACTTTCCAAAACACAAACAACCTAAATATTTACTCAACGACAGCTAACAGCTTATTTCCTACTGTTACAGCTTGTCTGTGTAGAGATTTCTGGAACATTACGCTGCCAGCGAAGTCATTTTAAGTCTAGGTATTAACGTGATCACTGTGATTATCGGCGAACCCCTCCTCTCTCTCTCTATCACCTGAAGAATCTGGTGTTCACTCTTAATCACATTGCCAGGGGCTACAAAGCAGTGACACGACAAGCATAATGAGGCTTTTCCCTGACAGGGACGGCTGATTAGGACTTTCTGAGGGGGAGGAAGGGGGGGAAATAGCCGGGTAGAGACACTGTTATAATTGTCCAAATTGTTGGGACTATAACCTATTCTTGGACAGCACAAACAGCATGGTATGCATTCCTTTATGGAGCCCCCTCACTTCTAATGCCCTTTTACACCATCGCTAACGACAAGTGACAGCAATACCAGGGAGACTACATGATGCCTTCAGAGAAACCTCCCAGACCTTGAAACTAGGAGGAGACAGTCATTGTTTTATGATGTGCTAACCATATATCTTGTTTTGCATAACTGTCATATTTTTGTGTGTGAAAATATTTGTACAAAAGCCGTGATTTTACTGTATGACAACTACAGTAGAGAGATGCACCATGTCATTGTCATAAATACCTGTAGCCTGTCACTATGCTTTCCAGAGACCTCATCCAGTACACAGTAAAATACTGTGTGCTTTGAATTAGTGTGCTCACTATCCATTATTATGTAATCATGAGCACAGACATTGCCAGATTTACCATAAAGAACAGACCCAGCTGGGAGGCAGACAGGGTATGGTAGTGTGATTAAAATGACAGCATGCTGCTATTACCACTGATCACAGGATCTTTTTAGGCTTTAATCTCAGGATTTCATCTGGATTTAGGAAACAAACCGACCTTGTTTCCCCCATCAGAGACGTCAATATTATGACGCCAATGAGAGAGAGAAGAATCCAGGAAGGATAGTGTAGCAGCCTATGACAGTCATGAATCTACTGTATAATACTGTATTTTGCTAAACATGGCAATACATCATACTACTGTACAGACTGAGGCAGTGCTGCAATAGGGACTTCCAGTCCTGATCGGTAAAAGCCAGACACTATATCAGTGTTACTGTTATTGGAATGCCATCTCTGTCTACAATAAATAAGTTAAGCCTGAATATTTGTTGGACACTTCCCATTTGTGGGAATCCCAGATCTATGACTTGGCTGTGTCTGCACCCCGGAGAGACCGACATAATTACATTTCTCAGAAGGAGGCGATGACATCACAATAAAACAACACAGCGAGAGAATCCAATACGGTTGCCAAGTGTTTCACCAACCGCTCCAGTTGAGCTGCGTTCAGGACTTAGAGGGCATTCAATGACACCTCCATCAATAAACAATGATTGATGTGAAAATGCGACACATAACTGCCTCTGCCACCGTGGTCAGAAATAGCCTTATAGCTATACAACTATAAAACACCACTTTTTACAGCACAGATG